>NC_056725.1:508288988-508503988 GCF_019279795.1 Protopterus annectens | reverse complement strand
GGTAGCACATTTTGCCCCTCTCTTACTTTTCGACCCCTGACTTCCTCTCCCAATATTTCTTTGTCATTCATTTCTAAAACACCCTTAATTGGCTTAAATCGGCCTATCGGCCTCTCTTCTCACACACATTTTTCCGCCACTTAATTCTGTCATATTTTTGGACTCTGGTAACTAATCTTCTTTTTCATCTCTGAATGTAGCCCTACACTTTAAGGCATTTGTCTGTTTTCACAAACAAGAAAACAGTGCTGCTGACTATATAACTTCTGAGAAACAGTGTTGCTGATTGTTTGTTGGATTAAGGAAAAGCCCAACTCCGCTCCCACCCACTCCCATGTCATCAACTTTATACTTCCATAGCCACACCCACAAATGCCTCATTCACATACCATCAACCAGTCACATAAAAGATTTGCACCACAAAGCATCCAATCTCACCATTGGTAAGTCTGCTTTAGTAAGCATATACATGAAATCCTAAGTATTACATTTATCCAATGCATTTTAAAACCATCAATACAACACACATTTTCTTTTTATAACTCTCATACGTAAAAGTTATCTCTACCACCACACAAATTCTCTGTCTCTTCACTTTGTCTGTCTTACATTCTTTTTATAACTCCAGCATCTCTACCCTCTACCAGTCTTTTAATCTGACCACTTATCTTCTCTGTTGAGCGACTGTTTTACTGAACTAAATCAATGTATTGACTCCTTATAACATTTGTCAGTCACTTACTCATTCTGCAACCTTTAACCTTTCTATACCTCACAACATCATACCATACATTCCTAAAGCCATAATACTCTTTACATACTAACCTGGTACTGTACAACATAACACGCATCATCTCGTGTTTCCCATATGTCATCTGCTCACTACACTGACGCTAATATCTTTTAACAGCAAAATACTTGGCCTTCATGTATACGTAACCCTTTTACACCCCAGACATACTCATCACAACTGAAACATGGCTCAAGCCAAACATAAAAGAAGAAGTCCTTACCAAAGCCTATAGTATTCATAGATTACACAGAAAAGACAAACAGCAGAGTACTCATTGTGTATGAAAAATAATCTAGAGCTAACTTAATTCTCCCACAGCCTACCAAACTATAGTTGAGCAGAAGTTATCATTTCCCAACTTGAACTAAATGTACATAAAGCCATTTGTGTTCAGCCTTGTATATACACCATATAACATTTCTATAACAGAAGACATCTCCACTGGATACCCCACAATATTCCCCAGGAAACTCTCATACTAGGGGACTTCAATATTGACTGGCAGTTGGTAAACTCCTCCTCTCCCTCCAACTTCATATATTTTTATATGGCTTCATCCGACTTATCTCCCCTTCTAGGATCAGTAAAAGTAGTGAAAGACCATCCACACTATACTGGATACTCGCTATTAAGCCCCCCCCCCCAAAAGAAAAAGAACAGATCTGGATGCTTCGCAGGCATACTAATTGACCATATTCCAATGTACACAATCAGACAAAACACCTTATACCAACAAAATAAGATATGTTGCCAAGTGTGTAACCTGTCACAGTATAACTTAATAGATTGAAGACATTTTTCCTAGGTGATGCTGTGATTGAATTCCGTACAGTATTTATTAACATCTTAAACTAGCCAGAGTAAGAACTAAAAGAATAAAGTCAAACCAATCTCTGTGGCTCAAAAGAGAAACCAAATATCTCATGTTATAGAGAGAGAGCACTTGGAAAACCTGGATCAAAAACAAAACACAAGCCAACCTCCAGAGTTTTAGACATCTATGTGACCTTTCTAAACATCAAGTCATAAAGGTAATAAGAAAAAAATAATCTTACCATAGCAATCTCCTGCATAAACATCAAACGAATCCCAAACTTTTGTTGACCTCAGTTAAACAATCTACTTAGTCCAGGACTTATTACCACAACCTGTCCTACCTGATCTAATACAAAAAAAACAGCATAGCCATGCAATTTAACAACCACTTCTTACAAACAGTTCTTTCCTTGGGTAGTATCAACTCCATCTCCATCATTTGTCCATGACTCACCATCTGTCTATGAATTGCAACAACATCCCTGCAATCCCTTCACACTTAAAACCAGTATCAACTTCTACAATCAGGAAGCACCTCCTTTAAACTGAAACCTTCTGCCTTAGCTGTAGACAATATGCTCCCTGAATATGTTAAACTTTGTGCTCCTACACTAGCCTACCCCATTCCCATCTTGGTTTAACTACTCTATGTCCAGACACTCTGGGAAAAAGTCTTTCATCATCCCACTCTATAAAGAAAGAAACTGGACAGACTGCTCCAATTGTGGACTCCTAGCCTTCCTACCCCTGCTCTCCAAAAGGAGAACACACACACCTTCTCAAACACCTAGTTGATAACCTCTTCTCCTAAACCCAGCATGGTTTCCATCCATATCATAGTACAGCAGCAGCCCTCCGCATTTTCACTAGTACAGTAAACTTAGACAGAAACTCAGGTAACCTTGTGTCATCTCTTTTTCTTGATCTGTCAAGGGCATTCAGTACTGTTTCCCATCAAATTTTATTATCACAGTTTTCTTCTTCTGACATCCGTCTGTCTTTCCTCTCATGGTTCTTTAGTTATCTGTCAAATAGGCAACAAGGTAAAATGGGAAACATACCCCTCTACTTTCTTGCCAGTATCTGTTGAATTCTCTCAAGGTTCTATTTTAGGCCCCCTACTCTTATCATTTTCATAAATGATTAAATAAGCAAGTACAGTGCAATATGCATATGATTCTTGTCTAATCTAGACAGCCCCAACACAGCTTGACATCAAGCCAGCTTTCTTAATGTTATGCATTAATATAAAGAACAGCTATCTTATTCAGTGTAACTGTATGTAAATAGCTCAATACAAATATCTTTTATTTTATTTTTATTAAACTTGGTATGTAAACATGTCAACATGTTTTCTTTTACTACAATTCTTATATAAAGATGCATTCTCTGTCTTCTGAACTGTGATTTAGTGCTCTTTGTGAATTTTTTTATTTCCCATTTATAATTTTGATGGAGCTTTTCTCACTGGGTCTCTTCTGAAAAGGGGCAGCTCTTCCCCAGTCACACTATCCTAGTAAACAGATTCCAATTTATTAAATTACCTTTATTTTTCATTGGTCTGTGTGTCTGTGTGTACGGCTGTAAACTTTGCATCCATTACCAGCATATAATTAATGCATCATTGGAAGGCAAGTTATGATCCTACAGCTATCATTGTTGAGAGATCTTTTTAGAAAGCCTTATTTCTCTTGCCTCTTTGTTTGAGCTGCCTTAGTGTGGGCTATCCAAGGTCTGCATGGTTAATATCCCCTAATGTAAAAGTGTTGGAATTAGTGGGGATTTCAACTAAGGCATTAATATGGCGGATGTGATCATAATTAGCTATAAAACGCCCTCTAGGTCTCCTACTGAAGTGGTAATTAATCTTATTTTTATAATTTGTACATCTAAAAATTCAAATCTGGGTTCCCCAGGAATCAGCAGTAAGATAATGATGCCCTTGATGCAATTACCAGTACTCTAAAAGCATGATAAATACTAACTCCGTAAACAGAGGAAGAGTTTTCATTGCTTTGAAATTCCTTCACTCTAATTGCATTCACTGGTGCTTTGTACAACCAAGGTTCCGTGCCTATTGGCCTAGGAGTTTTTCTGAATGCTCCTCGCTCACTGGTCCTCACCACGCCTTTGATGTAATCCATTGCTGCTTCTTTACTGGTGTATAACCAAGTTAATATTACTTTTCCATTGGTCATTGACTCGTTTTTACCACACCAGTGAAGTAATCCAAAGCTGCTGCTTTACTGGTGTATAACCATCTCTTAATCGCTGTTCCATTGGTCTAAACATAGCCAAGCTAAGTGCATTCATTTGTAAAAGTTTTCAGTTACGAACCAAAAACACTGTATAAATAAAGCATTTCTTAATATTGACCTTATATTTCTGAAGTTTGTCAAAAACATAGCGAACGAAAGCGCATAAAAGTGTCTTTGTGATTTTCTTATCTTAGTCTTCCTAAAAGTTTATTCATTTGTCATTACTCTCTCCTTTGTATGAATGTATTTAAGTTGCAGGAAAACCCAGCCCCTGGGGCATGCACAAGCAAGTTTATTTCTTTGTGTCAGTCCCAAGCCCAGATAAATGTGGAGGGTTACATCAGGAAGGGCATCCAGTGTAAAATCTTTGCCAGATCAATGTGCAGACAACAATACAGATTTCCATACCGGATCGGTTGAGGCACTGGTTAACAACAACCGCCTCCAGTACTGTTAGCCAACAGGGTGCTGGTAGAAGTTGAACAACGGTTAGCTGAAGGAGGAGAAGGAGAATGCATGCCCGGAGGCAGGAGGAGAGGAGGAAAGCTAGGATTGTGGAAGTGAGGGTAGAACTTTGAAAGTTGGCAGCATGACTGGTAAAGGGAGAGAGCCAGCTGATATGGTGAGAAGGAAGGTTGATATGATGAAGAGAAGGAAGGTTGATATATTGTGTGTTCAAGAGACCAGATGGAAGGGGAATAAGGCCAGGTGTATCAGAGGCGGGTTCAAATTGTTCTGCTATGGTGTAGATGGGAGAAGAAATGGGACAGGGGTTATCCTGAAGGAACAGTATGTCAGAGTGTTTTGGAGGTGAAAAGAGAATCAGTGATGTTTATGAAGCTGGGAATTGATGGTGTGATAATGAATGATGATAGTGCATATGCTGCTGAAGTATGTGCAACGGATGAGCGAGAGAAATTTTGGAGCAAGTTAGATGAAGTGTTGGAGAGTGTACCCAAGAGTGAGAGGTGGTGATTGCAGTGAGTTTCAATGGACATGTTGGAAAAGGGAACAGAAGGAAGGGGGAGATGATGGGCCAGGTATGATGTTAAGGAAAGGAATGCAGTAGGTCAGATGGTAGTGGAATTTGCTAAAGGGATGGACATGGCTGTGGTGAATACGTGTTTTAAGAAGAGGGAGGAGCACAGGATGATGTACAAGAGTGGAGGAAGATGCACACAGGTGGATTATATCCAGTGTAGGAGGGCCATTCTGCATTCTGAAGGAAGTTGGAGACTGCAAAGTGGTGACAGGTGAAAGTGTAGCTGGGTAGAGTAGGATGACCTTGGCGAGTGAGGACAGTGTCAAGGATAAAGTTGTGGAAATTGAAAAAGGATAACTGTAGGGTGGAGTTCAGGGAAGAGTTAAGCAAGCACTGGGTGGCAGTGAAGAGTTACTATCAACTGAGCAGCCACAGCAGAGGTAGTAAGGGAGACTGCTAGAAAGCTGCTTTGTGGTGACATCTGGACAGAGGAAGGATGACCAGGAGACCTGGTGGTGGAATGAGGAAATACAGGAGAGTATGTAGAGGAAGAGGTTGGCGAAATAATGGGATTGTCAAAGAGATGAGGAAAATAGACAAGAGTACAAGGAGATGAGGCATATGATGAAGAGAGAGGTGGTGAAGGCTAAGGATAACTCCTGTGGCAAGTTGTATGACAGGTTGGACACTAAGGAGGGAGAAAAGGACCTGTATCGATTTGGCTAGACAGAAGGACCAAGCTAGGAAAGATATAAAGCAGGTTAGGGTGATAAAGGATAATGAGGGAAATATACTCAAGTGAAGAGAGTACGCGAGGAGAGTAATTTGAGCAGATGGAAAGAGTACATTGAGGGACTGATTAAGAGAATGAGAGAGAGAAGGTTGGATGATGTGGGGATAGTGAATCAAGAAGTGCAACGGATTAGCAAGGAGGAAGTAAGGACAGCTGTGAAGAGGGTGAAGAATGGAAAGGCTGTTAGTCCAAATGACTTACCTGTGGAAGCATGGAGGTGTTTAGAAGAGATGACAGTGGAATTTTTAACCATATTGTTTAACAGAATCTTGGAAAGTGAGAGGATGCCGGAGAAGTGTATTGGTACCAATTTTTTAAGAAGAAGATTGATGTGCAGAGCTGTAGTAACTACAGGCGGATAAAATTGATCAGCCACAGCAAGAAGTTATGGGAAAGAGTAGTGGAAGCTAGGTTAAGAAGGGAGGCGATTATCATTGAGCAGCAGTATGGTTTAATGCCAGGAAAGAGCACTAAAGATCCAGTGTTTGCTCTGAGGGTGTTGATGGAGAAGTATAGAGAAAGACAGAAGGAGTTGGATTGTGTCTTTGTGGACTTTAGAGAAAGCATATGACAGGATGCCTAGAGAGGAGTTGTGGCATTGTATGAGGAAGTCTGGAGTGGCAGAGAAGTGTGCAATAATGGTACAGGATATGTACGAGGGCAGTGTGACAATGGTGAGGTCTGCTGTAGGAGTGACATGCTTTCATGGTGGAGGTGGCATTACATTAAACATCAGCTCTGAGCCGTTTCTTATTTTCAGTGGTGATGGACATGTTGACAGACAAGATCAGACAAGAGTCCTTGTGGACTGTGATGTTTGCAGATGACATTGTGCTTTGTAGTGAGAGTAGGGAACAGGTAGAAGAGACCCTGGAGCGGTGGAGATATGCTCCTAGATAGGAGAGGAATGAAGGTAATCAGCACTAAGACCGAGACTGTGTGTGTGTGTGTGTGTGTGTGTGTGTGTGTGTGTGTGTGTGTGTGTGTGTGTGTGTGTGTGTGTGTGTGTGTGTGTGTGAGAATGAGAGAGAGGATAGAGGAATGGTGAGGATGCAGGGAGTAGAGTTGGCAAAGATGGATGAGTTTAAATACTTGGGATTAACAGTTCAGATTAATGGTGAGAGTGTAAGAGAGGTGAAGAAGAGAGTGCAGGCAGGGTGGAGTGGGTAGAGAAGAGTATCAGGAGTGATTTGTGACTGGTATCAGTAAGAGTGAAAGGGAAGGTCCTATAAAAGGGTTGTGAGACCAACTTTGTTATATGGGTTGGAGACTGTGGCACTGACAAAAAGACAGGAGTCAGAGCTGGAGGTGGCAGAGTTAAAGATGTTAAGATTTGCATTAGGTGTGAAGAATGGGTTAGAAATGTGTATATTAGAGGGTCCGCTCAAGCTGGATGATTTGGAGACAAAGCCCGAGAGGCGAGATTGCATTGGTTTGGACGTGCTGAGGAGGGATGCTGGTTATATTGCGAGAAGGATATTAAGGATGGAGTTGCCAGGTAAGAGGAAGAGGAAGGCCTAAGGTAAAGTTTATGGATGTGGTGAGAGGACATGCAGGTGTTTGGTGTGACAGAGCAAGATGCAGAGGATAGGAATAAATGGAAACAGATGATCCGCTGCGGTGACCCCTAAAGGAAGCAGCTGAAAGGTGGACGATTTAAGTTACAGGAAGGTCTGAGGTGTGGGCATATTTTTCTTAAGATACCTAGCATTGAGCAGAGTTACCCTTGTGTTTCAAACTGGACTTTAGTAGGTTGGAATGTTGATCAGCTGGATACTGCCTAAAAAGGCATTATGGAAGCAGCAAAGGCTTTAGCCAGAATATTAAGGCCTTGGCAAGAGTGTAGACCATCCTTGGCAAAGTAGGAAGGATTCTCTGCTTTGTCCCAAGCTGAAATATACTGGATCCCCTAAGATGCCACCAGCTACTTAGCCAATTATTAAAACTAATTGTTATATTTGCGCATCATTGAGTGATTGCAAAAGACCACTCAGAACCAGTTTAACTCCTGTCACAAGAAACATGCATAAAAAAACAAGCGATATCCTCCTGCATGTCTCTCTGGGTAGAGCATATGTTAAAGTGGTGTCTGCAGCTCAGCACAGGTAGTTATTTTCGTAGTTTGCATTTGTTTTCTGATCACAAGGTAGTGGGTTTTAAACTGGATTAAGTCGTAGAGGAAACCAGAAGTATACAAGACATGCAAGCTGCAATCTGAATAGGTTTGTCTTTTGGTGCTCTCATACTGCCATAGTTGCAAGGAAAGTCTAATAATTTATTATTAATATTTTTTTATTATTTATCAATAATAGTGATATTATTAATATGTTGCACATTTATTGTGTGGGTGTTCTTTGGGCATCTCTCATGTAAGGTGATTCATGTAAGGTGAATTATGGGTGAGAGGAGACTCCAGATTGGACCTCAGATGTGTTTGAAGAATTATGTTTTGTAGAATGCCCAAGATTAGCTGAGGTCCAACTGGATGATTTGGAGACTGTGGCTAGGCATGTGTGGTCTCCTCTCTGCTTGCTTAACCACCCTGACCATCCTTCACCAGGGCAAGAGGTTTAGAAAATGAAGAGAATGAAAATTAATGTATGTAAATGTAACATAAGATTAAAATAGTTCATACAGCTTTCACTACAGATAAATTGCAGAATACCAGTCCTTTAACTATTGTTGCACACCCCACTAGATGTGTACAGTTAAGTGTATTTATGTGTGGAGCACAGAATAAGTAAACATTTCTGAGGTACTGAAAATGATGCTCAACAGTTAACTGTTTCACTTGTGTTTCATTGTCATTGCAAGCTGTTATTTGCTTTCATGGTTTGTAATGGTGGCTATGTGGAGAATGTGCATCATTCATCAGCTTGGTGATTTTAAATGAAAAAATATATGTATTTCTAAGCTAAATTAAGTCATGGCAGAAGTTGTGCAAAGCATGCATACCAGTAGTGTTGTCTCTCAGTTAACACATCAGCAAGCACTATAGAGGAAATTTTATGAAATGGGGCATGGAAGTGGACATTGTCTTCAGTTAAAAAAAAGTGCAGTATAAAAGGTGTGCTTATTAAGTAACTGTGTTTTGGAAGTACTGCTTAAGCAAAACTACACTACAGCAGTATATTAGTTTCCAATAACTCTGTTTTCTTTTAGTGCTTTGTAAGGTGGGTTAGTACCCTCCCAACCCCCAATTCCTTTTGAAGTTGACATTACATAAATAACACAGTGACAATACATGACCATTGTAGTAAATGTTTACCTTAAGAAAAAAAAAAGTAAAGCCAAGTGAGCAGTACTGCCCTGAGTTATTCTCCTTTCATCTTTTCTCCTATAACCGTGCTGAGGCACAGGTAACCATCTTCAGGTCCATCCAGTGTGTTTGTCACAACATACAACTACAGAATAAAAAGAGCAGCAGAGTGAATTAGCAGGTGTCAGCACATATGTAGTATAGACCTACTTGCCATAGTAAAGAACCTTACAGTAATGTAGATTGAGAAGCTACGTTAAAATACATTTATGTTTAGATTGGGGTAGTCAACTGAGCAGAGCAGGTTTTCATTGGAGGCATGAGGATAAAGCTTCACGCAAATGCCACCAGTCTAATATGAGAAGTTTCTTGTGTTTTAACTGTCATCATTCTGTTTTCATTTCTCTTGCCTATATAAAACATTCCAAACAGGAGGGCTTCCCCATCTCCTCTGTCAGGATTCACCGAAGATTAACCCACATTTTACAGACTAATGTATATATTGTACATTGCAATTTTTTTAAAACAAGAAGCATCTTATGACATGGGCGATCATACATTTATAAAAATGCAAACAAACCATATTGGCATAGTCCCAGTTGCAAGTATTTTATATCACAGACCGTATTGACATAATTTTAGTTGAAACATTATGCATCACTTATAATGTACCTAGTCATTGTCTGACATTCATTCAAATCCTGCCTTCTTTTAAACTTCAGTCTTCCCCTGTATGTATTGTCCCACAGTTCAAATTTTTTCCTATGTAATTTGCTCCTACCTTTTACTAAAGATCCCAATTTCAATTGTTTTATCTCTCTTAATATATTCACTACTTCTAGTACAATTGGTTTAGACTCTGATTTCCATTTTCTAGTAATTTCTTTTTTGGCAGCCCCAATAATTAGATTCAGCAAGGCCTTACAATGTCTAGGCAATTCCGATTCTGTATCATAGCTCAGAAAAATCATTTCCCTAGTTAAACCAATTTGTTCATCCAGTTTCTCTGACAGACTAGTGTGCAGGGAATCTTTAAAGTCTGTCAACTCATTACATTCCCAGAAAATATGTTCCCAGTTACCTCTTTCTTCACCAACACACCTCCAGCATTTGCTGTCTACCTGAGGAAATGTTCTCTGGAGTCTATTTGGGGTATAAAATATCTACGTAAACATTTCCAAGCAAAAATGTTAAATCTAGATTTTGCTGCATATTTGGGAGACACACATATGCTCCCCATTGTTTCTTTGTGAATTGCTTATCCATTCTCTCTTCTCAATCCTTTCTAACCTCCTTTGACTGGTTTTCACAGTTATTTAATATTTATATGCTTTACTAATTATTTCTTTTTTAACAGCAGCTTCTGTTCCATATTCTGCTAAAAACTCTACCAGTGCTGGTCTTTTGTTTAGGATGCCCCTGTTTCGTTCTCTTTGCCTATACTCTGATATCAGTCCTTGATAGGGAAGGCAATCTCTAACATGCAGTTCAAATAAATTCTTGACATCTTCCTGTTCTATTATCTTTCCCTCTGTAGTTATTTGCTGCCATTACCTGGATTCCTTTGCCAGTTTTCTCCAATAAATTCTAGCCCCCTCTTGTCTATTGTCTGTATCCTTAGTTGCAGTCATGCCTATCGACATAATCTCCTTTTTAAATTCCCGTGTTGGCTTAGTTCTTAGAATCCCAACTCCACATAAAAAGTGAGCCAGAACAGCGGCTGACTTCAGATTATGTCCATGTCTTCCAAAGACATGCATCTGGAGCATTTCTCCCTGGGCCTCCGCTGAAAACAGGCTCAGTGGAACCTAGTCGGACTTTCCCGGTCAACAAATGATAAATAAATAAATAAATAAAATGTCATAGACTTTAATCCAAATAAGGTAAAAGACAAGTACATAAGCTCTTTCACAGTTTTTATAATACCGCTTCCTCAGACATTATAGCCATGCTCACATTTAAAGAAACATAATGCACTTTAAAAACGCATTCAGTTTTTGTTTGTTCTTAACACTTACTATTTTACATATTATAAGCATTGCGTGGTCGTTTACAAATTGAATGTATTATGTTTCTTTAAATGTGAGCACGAGTAGGTTCTCAGTACAGCAATTAGGTTAGTAATTTGTTAAGGTGTGTGATTGCCTTAATTGCTACTGGAACTCTCTTATAAGAATATGTCCGACTATATAACTTCTGAGAAAGCAGTATTATAAAAACTGTGAAAGTGCTTACATACTTGCATTTTATCTTATTTTGATTAAAGTCTATGATATAATATGTTCACTTTTTATGTGGAGTTGGAATTTACTTATTGTTCTAAGTGGACCATTTATCCTGTCTGTCTATCTTCTCTGTTAGTTCTTAGAATACCTTCTGCTACTTTATGAATATAATAATCTTTATGATTATTGTTATTGTCCTTAAAGGTCTGCATCCAAAATTCCAGTCTCTCCTTGTTTCTTGTGCCCCCCCCCCCCGTTTCATCATCCTCCCTTTCCACTTTGAATTATAGGATCTGATGTTGTTAATTTTCATTCCATCCTCGACTGATGGGTTTGGATCCGATCCCTTGGATCTGTCTTTCCCATTGCAAAAGCTCGTGGCAATCTGGAACTCTTGAGCTTCTCCCTTGCACCAACCCCCATTACCTCAGATCTCGTTTGCCGCTTGAAAAGTGAGATGTGCTTATCAGTTACTGTGGAACAACTTAGTAATAATTTCTTTAACTGATTTACCTTTATACGTTTTTGAAGAAACATCTTCCTTGCCTGTAGTACATCACTTTGTACATTTCTGTACTCTATTAAATCCTACATCTGGGGTAGTTCTTAAATACCTTTGTTAGTATTCCTGTTTTTCTATTTCCTTTCTCTGCTTAAAAACATTCTTCTTTAGCCCTTTTGGCTGTGTAAAGTACATCTTTTCCTTTATTAGACTTGTTTTATGTTGAGGAGCCTTTGACGGTCTGCGCTTCCAGGACTGTCGCTACTTGGTTGCTATATTTCTTCCTCTCCTAAAGGGATCATCAGGAAAAATGTATATTCACACTGTTCTTGAATGATTCCTTCTGAGATGTATACCATGGACATTTCTTTCCACATATTGACCTCGTACTTTGTTCCATTTATTTTCTTAATGTGTTAATAAAATGTGTTTTCTGTCAAAATGATGGTATATCTTTGGAAAGTGAAGTTCGGAGATAGTAACAGACATTCAGTTGCTAACTTCATGTCTGCCAGATATTTCTTGCTAATGCAAAACATGTGGATTTGTTACCCTTTTTAAATTGTAAGCTTAGTTTGAAGAATTGTCGTGTTAATTAGCTCTGACAGATTAGGAACTGTGATTTCGGGAGAACAGCCTTGTTTTACAATTGCTGAAATTCCACACACATTGTATTTCGGAAATGGTTCCTTTAGGGGCTCACATCCCCATCAACAATAGAATAGAAGGAAAGTTCAAGGAAACACCATGCAAGTCTTTTGGATCCTCTCTCCCTCAGATCCAAAGCTCCTGAAACCAACTTCAGATCCCATGTTATCCTTGGATCTGATAGGTTTGGTTATCAAGGCTATCAAATTGTTTACTCCTGCAACGGATCTTAAGCCTCTGGATCCAATTGCCAAAGATTTGCAGGGGAAATGTAAACTCTGACTGCATCTTAAGGCTAAAAGCCATTAGACAGAATGTTCCTTGGATCGTACCACTCCCCTCTCAGATCCAATTTGCTGTGATACCCTCCCCCCGATCGAATCTGAGAAATAGTAAGTTAACTTTAAATCTGATGTCAATCTTCACAAAATCCTTGACTGTAGGTTTGGTTTTGATCCTCAGAACCAACTCTACCATTTACTTCAGCACGTGCCTTCTAGGCTCTACCCATTATGCTCCTCTGTAAATTACCTCAGATCTCATTTGCTGCTCCGTGTGTCAGACCCATTCACCTTCTCTTGTGCCTTGGCATTGGTTTAAAGTGAGTTTTTCTCTCTATTTTCTCTACATCTTATAGCATTTCCATCATTTTATAATTTATATATTTATATAGAGCTTTCTTATTATTCTACTTGCTCCTCTTTCTTATAGTGTGTGAGTGATCCCTCTCCCCTTTCCTCTACTTTTTGGTAGGTTTTTTTCTTAACGTACCATTGTTGGTACTTTCCTTACCTCTTTTGGTATCCTTTAGTTACCATTGTTGGTATCTGTTTCTCTTTTTTAAAAAAAAAAAAGAGGTCCTTTCTGTCTCCTCAGCGTGTGTGTTTTAACCTTCCCTGGGTCAGGACTATTATTTTCTCTCTTTCCATGGCTGACAAACCTTCAAAGGGAACTTCTGGCTTTAAGTGGTGCCAAAAGTGTGAAAGAAAGATGCCCAATTCAGGTGGATATGTATGTTGTGTGTACTGTTTGGGCACTGTCTGCCTGCAGGAGGACTGTGAAATTTGTCATGCTTTCACCAGCAGGACTTTAAATGAGTGGAGGAATAAGCCAATTTTGAAAGGCTTACTTAAGGGAGAGTTTGAAGATGCCATATCTGGTCCGAGAACTGAAGCAAGTTCGTCATCCTCCTCCTCCTCCTCCTTGTAAAACTAAGAAAAGAAAGATTGCACTTGGAACTGCCTGCTAAATTGCAAAAACAACTTTCGGTGATGACAGTTTTTCAGGCACTGACAGGCAAAGATAATTCAGAACCGACAATTTCTTCGGGACCTAAACCTTCGGCACCTGAAGTTTTGGCAGAACCAAAACAACCTATATTCAGGACACTTCCAAGAACCACTTACTCTGTCAGTTGATCCATTTGCACACCCACCAAGTCCATTTATGGAACTGAGACCTCCTAGGTCTCCTTCAGCGTCGTCCGTTCAGTCCCCTAAGAGCCTCTCGGAATCTGACATCATGAGGCTGATGGATCAGCTCTTAACAGCGAGGGGATTACCTCCCTTTTTGGTTTCCAGCCAACTCGCCACCAGGACCTGTCCTTCCTTAGCACTATCTAATCTTCCTTCTCCAACTCTAGTTGAGTCTTTGGAGCCCCTGGCACTGACCTGCCTGGCTCCGACTGTCTTGGTTCCAGTGAGAGCCTCTTCTTTGGAACTGAGAATTGCCTTGAGTTCCTCTGGTTTATTGGAACTGGAGGTCACCTGGGGGCAAGGCTTCATCACTGGTCCTGAGAGGCAAGGTTCGACTTTAATTTTTTCGGAGCCTTCCTTGCCTTTTGGTGTTCATGGGCTCGACCCAAGCTTCTGCTTTGGAGGCCACCTTTTTGGTGCAGGGTGGAACCACAGTTCCAATGAAATCTATTTCGGTTCCGGGCTCCCATCCCTCTATGGGAGGGGGTGGCCTTCAGGATCATGGAGAAGGCCTTGTCTGTTTTGGACTACCAGTCCTTGCCATCCCTGTCGGGGCCAGACAACTGTATCCCCTTGACCAGAGCTACCAGCAGCCTCATCCCTGGGGCAGGGAGCACAAAAGCCTCAGGAGTGACCCAACTTGGTGGTTTCCTCTTTGGATACTTTCCCGGAACATCTCCTCAAAGTGCAAGAGGAAGCACTTAGATTCCCCAGAGGAGTCCTTCATGGAAGAGGCCAATTTTGATGAGGGGGAAGGTTCCCCCAGGTCACCCCCTGATGATGATTCCTTCGGGGACCTGAAACAGAAGGGTAGCTGGAAGTCGCTCCAACCTTCCTCAGAGGAATCTGTATACCTGGAGGCTTTTCGTGCCCAGCCCTCCACCTCTTGGATCTCTCCACCCAGTGACAACCTAATTAAGCTAATCGTGCAGCAGGCCTGGAAGAGTCCTGGTGTCATCGAGACGATCTCCAGATGGCCTGACCACATCATTTCTGCCACTAAGGGCAAGCCGCATTGGGCTAGGAGCATTTCCGTAGACACCATGGTGATAGTGGCAGCCACAAAGAAGGACCTTTCAGAGGAAAGTCTTACTATCCATCCTCCTAACAAGGAGCCCAAGACTATATGGATAGGTTTGGGAAGTGTGTTTACGCTTCATTGACCTTCGCTGCCAGGTCTTTGAATTACATGATCCACTTTACCAGGTTGTAGAGAGATCTGGTTAAAGAACTGTCGGATACACTCACAGGGCTAGTGGTCAAAGGGCTACGAGTCAAGATTTACCTCTCAGTTCACCACCCTCAAGTCAATTTCCAACTCATCCATGAAGCTAATAGCCCATGCAGCCGAAGGGACGACTAGCAGTGGTTTCAGGCATTGCCATTAGGAGACATGCCTGGATGCGCTTGTGAGTTTGCAGAGCCATTTAAGTCTTTGTTCGTCATTGCTCCATTTGACGGAACATCAGTGTTTAGACCCAAGATTTAAAGATACAATGGCCAGATGCGAGAAGGATGGGAAGACTTTCTGCCATGGGCGTACGCTTCTCCACTCCTCAATGGCCCTGTTTTAGGAGCCAGAGAAGTGGAAGGCTATGGTTCAAAAAGTCTCAAGGACCTTGCCAGGACTCACGTGGCAAGGACTTTCCATAGGGCAGAGGCAGAAGTAGTAATGGAAGATGCCGTCCTAGAAGCAGATGTGGCCCACAGAGTAAGGGGTCCAGAGCTTCCTTCTCTTTTTAACTCCTATCAGCGCTCCTGAACAGAGGCAAGGTTGCCTTCCTCTGGAGGCAGTCGGTGGACAATTATCCCTTCACCTATCTGCCTGGCTTCAGATGATATTAGACAAATGGGGCAGGAGAACATGTACAGAGGCTGTACAATTCCCCTTTCTTCAAATCCAAAAACACAAAAAAGATTCCTGGACATTCCACGTAGTCACAGGGAAGCAGCAGTCAGAGAAATTCAAAAACTGCTTGAAAAAAGTGTCATCCAAGAAGTCCCACCAGACCAAAAAGGATCCGGCTTTTACTCCAGATTCTTTTTAGTACCCAAAAAGGCAGGGGACCGGAGACCCATTTTGGATCTCGGCCACTTCAACAAGGCAGTCCAACAAGCCAAGTTCCAGATGGTCTCGGTATAGTCATTTCTTCTTTTCTTGGGGAAAGGCAATTGGATGTGCTCTATAAATCATCAGGACACTTATTACCATATAAAAGTAGACAAATGCTTCAGAAGATTCCTGCACTTCCGGCTAGGAGCCAGTCATTTTCAGTTCAGAGCACTGCCCTTTGGTCTCACCACAGCCCCTAGGGTGTTCACCAAATGCATGGCAGTGGTAACAGCTCATCTTCAACTGCAAGAATTTTGAGTATTCCCTTATCTCAATTTCTGGCTCCTTACCGCTACTCAAAAGGGCAAGGGATTACATCCTACATCTTTGCGCTTGATTAGGCAGCACAGTAAATCACAAAGTCAAATCTACACCCCACACAACATCTGGAATTTATTGGAGCTCTACTGATCACTGTAACGGGAATTGCTTCACTCCCAGTAGAGAGACTCCAAAAGATCAGATCCCATGTAAACCATATAATTTGAAACAAGACTGTTCCAGCCTGAATCATTCTTCAGATGCTAGGCTCGATGGCAACCTCTAACTCTAAGTTCCTTTGGCCATATATCATATGCGAATTCTACAATGGCTTCTAGCCTCACAATGGTCGTTGATGAATCTGCCAATGTCCTACCGCATCTTGATCACCAATAGCTGCAAACTAGACCTGTCTTGGTGGCTCCATTCCCAAGAAATTCTTTTTGGCCATCCATTCATCCTTTCAGCCCCAAGCTAATAATGACCATGGATGCTTCCCAGATGGGGGGTGGGTCATTATCCGCGAAGGATGGTTCAAGGCAGTTTGTCCCAACTGGAGGCCAATTTGCACATCAATGCTATAGAGATGAGGGTGGTGCTTCTGGAGATGCAAGCATTTCAACATGCCCTCCCCTTGGGAACAGTGGCAATTCAGACTGACAACATGTTTGGTGGTCTGGTACATCAACAGACGAGGAGGAACCAACTCTTACCCACTTTGTCGAGAAGCCCTCAGAGTCTGACAATGGGCAATTTTTTCCAACCACACACACAGCAATGTGCATTCTGGGGCGCTCCAATGTGATAGCAGACAAATTTGAGCAGAACTATTCTGATGCCTGATGTGTCTCACGTGTCTCAGTCCTGTAGTGACGGACAAGATTTTATGCTACTGGGGCCAACCTTGCTGTGATCTGTTTTCATCCTTCTCAACAAGTGCAGCAGTTACTTTGCCGTAACCTCCTCCCCCGGGAAGTCGCCCAGAGACCCTCTCCTTCACGATTAGCCTCCTGGACTCCTGTGTGCCTTTCCCCCAACCCCTCTAATATCCCAGTTTCTAAAGAAAGCCAAGAGGTCGAAGAATGCAGTAATCCTCATTGTTCCCTTCGGGCCTCAACAGCTTTGGTTTCCTGTCATGGCCTCATGTATTTCGGAAACCTTGGATTCCGGACCCAGTTCCATATCTATTATCTCATCCAGAAGGTATGGTTTATCTGAATCTTCAGCATCCCAAGCTCACTGCGTGGCTTCTCCAATTCCCATGATTGCCAGGCTTTCTTCCCCTACCTCTCCAGTCCAACAAATCATTTTGGCACATCACAAACCTTCTACTAGAAAACTGTATCACAGTAAATGGGGAAAATTTTGCTAGATGAGCTCTTGAAATGATCTTGATCCTCGTACCGCTCCCATAGGTAAAGTATTGGATTTTCTTGCTGTTCTTTATCAGTCTGGATCATCAGCTTCTACCATTCAGGTCCACCTGGTCGGAATATTTAACTTCTATATTGGTCTGGATGATTCTTCACTTATGTCACATAAAGTTTGTAAAACCTTTTTGAAAGGAACCCTCATGTTGAGACCTCCTCCTTTTAAAGAACCTACTGCTGCATGGGATTTACTGTTGATCCTGCAGTCACTTACTCTCATCTCCTTTTGAACCTTCAGCTACTTGTGACTTAAAATTTCTGACATGGAAAACATTGTTTTTATTAGCCATTACTTCCGCAAGAAGAATATCAGAAATTCAAGCCTTGTCCTGCAAACCCCCCCTATATAATATTTCACAAAGACAGGGTATCCCTCAGGACTAATCCTTCCTTCTTGCCAAAGGTAGTTTCAGAATCTAATGTCACTCAAACCCCGCACCTACCAGTCTTTTTCCCTAATTTCTCTAATAAGGGAGAGTACAGTCTACACTTACTGGACATTCACAGAGAGTTACGTTTTTACCATCACAGAACAAAGGACATCAGAAAATCTGACCAACTGTTTGTTGCCTTTTCCTCACTTTCCTTAGGTAACCCAGTTTCTAAGGTTACTTTAGCCAAATGTCTTAGAGATTGTATCATCTTTATCTATCATTCAAAGGGACTTCACCCACCATGCCCTGTGAAAGCATATTCAACTAGAGCCATAGCAACTTTTGCGGTTTTTCATGCTAAAGCTTCTTTAGATATTTGTGCAGCAGCTACATGGGCATCTCCTTGTACCTTTTATCACTTATTACAATCGAGACCAGGTCTCTAGGGGACACGCATCATTTGGCTCAATGGTGCTAAGGAATATTCTTCCATGAGACGACCTATGATTCAGGTAGCTAGAGACTCTGTCCCACAGTCAAGGATTTTGTGAAGATTGACAACATCAGATAAAGAAGTTATGCCTTACCATAATGTTCCATCTGTGTTGTCGATCTTCACAAATCCTTGACATCCCCCCCCCCCCCT
Organism: Protopterus annectens; assembly: GCF_019279795.1. NCBI lineage: Eukaryota > Metazoa > Chordata > Ceratodontiformes > Protopteridae > Protopterus > Protopterus annectens. The sequence continues at coordinate 508,485,413 of NC_056725.1, read as the reverse complement.
TCCCCTGATCTGAGACTCTTAGTGGACCGAATATTCCTAAACTTCGCTTTGTTGTAGGGACTCAGATGTGGTCTCTTATTGTTGTGGTCTATGTTTGGGTCTATGTTTGCCACTATTTCAGGCAAACTTGATCTGAGGTAATTTGCAGAGTAGCATTATGGTAGAGCCTGGCTCGAGAGTTTGGAAGGTGCGAGAATTTGCAGAGTAGCATTATGGTAGAGCCTGGCTCGAGAGTTTGGAAGGTGCGAGCTGAAATAAACGGCCTAGTCTGTTCCGAGGACTGGAAATGAACCCACAATCAAGGATTTGTGAAGATCGACAACACAGATGGAACATTATGGTGAGATATAAATTATTTTATCCCCTCAGATCTAAGGTCTTCGATGTACAGTGAAGGACCAGCAGGCAGCTTGGTTATCCTCTGATCCGGTGCCTTAGGATCCAAAAACAGTTGAATGAAGTTAGTCTTACTTGGATCCGAGACATCCTCGGACCTGAGAGTTTAGGTCTTCGGATCTGATACCTCTTTGGATCCGAAATTAGTTGTGCAAACGTAGTCTTCAGATTTGAGACCTCCTCTGATCCGAGAGGTTACCTGCCTTCAGATACGGTGCCGTAATACAAGACAGCAGTTGTATGGCGTAGCTTTCTTCAGACCAGAGACCCTCTTATGGTCTGAAAGTCACACACACACATTCGCAGTCACTCAGTAGTTCAAACCACCTACTAAATCTGGAGAGTCCTAGCATACATCTCACTTTCAAAGTTTTTGTACAATGTCCATATTATTTTCCTCTTATTTTTTAGTCTGGTCATCATTAAATTTGCAGTTTTTCTGGCAAATCGTTGAGGATTGAAGTCTCTAAATAATACCAGATGATGACAGATGTTTGAGTTTCAGACTTCAGATCTTTTGAGATTACATAGTAATGCAAACCTGTTATTCCAACAGACTTCTATGTTCATAGGAGCAATATCTAAAGTCTGTTCCTATTTTTGGTCCTTTGTTCCCCCCATTATTTCTGGCTTGTCCAGATCTCTTGCACTAAGAGGTTGAGAGGTATGATATCCAGTGCAAAATAAGTAATTACTCTGCCCCTGGCTTGTATTTAGCATCCCATCCTGATAGACACTACCCACAGCTAAAAATACTCATCATTAATAAAATAAATAAATAATAATGTGATACCCTGATAGTGCTGAGGTGACATCTAAGCATGTCATCAAAAACAACTGTACAAAAATTTCTCAGAAGTTTTGCACGTCACCGTTATGGCGACACCACTGTGGTGTTTCCAAGACATAAGACTGTATGTGAGAATTACGTCTATAACATAAAATGTGTGCACAATGGCACACAAATAACACTAGTCCTTCCATAGATTTTCCAACAGATATTATCAAAGCACCTGCTGCCTTCTGCTATCTCATTTCACACAGACACACAGCCATGGAAATGACTTTTCAGTAATGACAAAACTTTTCAATAATGACGAGATATGTCCATAATAGGAAGAATCTACTGAATAGGAGTCGACAATATAGTATTTTAGGTCACGTGCGCACTTGACTACACATATCTCACCCCTATTTTTTACCTTAACCCACAGCCAGTGCAATGGACTGGCATAGCATATTCTGCATGATTTCACTTCTCATAATGACCTTCTGGTACCCAATGTGTGCAACCGTGGCCTTTGGAAGGGTACACAGCTCATTACACATCCTTTTATTAGCTGTATTAATTTACCACCAAATGGCATTCGCAGTTCACTACGAATTAACATAGTCCAACTACCGGTTGCATTGACTGTAGCACCTGCTAAAGCAGTGGAAATGTCTAATAGCTACAGAATTTAAGGTTTTCCATGCATACATTTGGGGTTGTTTTTCCCGTGCACCAGAAAACCTTACTAGAATTTACAGTGGATACCTTTTCCCCTTCCTCGTCTCCATCCAGAAAAAAACAAAACAAAAAAAATCATATTGTCACTGTTCACTTCATTTTGCCTTTCCAAAAAAAAAGTGGATGACTGTGTTTAATAGACCTCCATGGTACATACTACCACCCAAAAAAAAAAAAATGAAAATGAACAGGTGTTCCTGATGGTTCTTGCACTTCCAACTGGTAGCCAGTCATTACCAGTTTAGAATGCTTCCCTTTGATCTCACCACAGTCCTTGTGAAGTTCCTGAAGTGTACAGCAGTAGTAGCAACTCTCTTGAGACTTGATTCCAGGTGTTTTCCATGTCTAGATGACTGGCTCATTTATGTCCTGACCAGGCATCCGCTTATGATGTCAAGAAAAAACGGTTATGCAGACGTGCTATTTTGCGTATAACTATAAACTACAAAAAAAAAAAAAAAGGTAAATCTCTCTTAAAACCAACTCAACTCAAAACACATAGTTCAAACAAGAAAGATGGCAAGTAAAAAAAAAAAAAAAAAAAAAAAAAAAAGGTTCGCAAAACCAAGATTGTGTTCTTCAAGCTCTGGAATCAGAGGCTGCAGCAGTAACACTAATTCTGTTGACCAGGATTGTATATAAAAATTTCTTCAATGGATGCTTGCCACACAATAGTCATATTTCATTATCCCATGTCCATTCTATGCGAATCACCAGTGCATGTAAGATAGGTCTCAAGTGGTAGATTCAGTCAGGCCATGTTCTACAAGGCTTTTTTACCCCCCCCCCCCAGCCCAAGGTCATAATAACTAGGGATGTTTCCCACCCAGGTAGAGGTCATTACCTGGGAAAGGCAGTCCAAGGCATACGGTCCCCCGGTGAGGCCAGTTTCTGTATCAGTGCTCTAGAGATGAGAGCAATGCTATAAGCATTGCAGGCCTTTCAGGATGCTCTCCCTATAGGAACAATTGCAATTGAAGTTAACTTGTCAGTTATGTGATACTTCAAACAAGGAGGAACCAGATTTCTACTCATCTGTCGAGAAGTGCTCAGGGTAACATGAGTGATCTCTCCGAAATGCTATTTAGTATGATAGAGGACAAACTGAGCAGGTGCACTCTTCTACCTCATGATTGGCTCTTCAACAAGAGCGTGACGGTGAGTCCAGCCTTGCTGCGATGTTTTTCCACTTCTCCCCTAAACAGCAATGCAGAAGCTATTTTTGGCCTATTCCTCCACATGGGAAATCACTGCTCTTTTCCACAATTTGGCAACCTTTATCCATATCCTTTAATTTCTCTGATTCCAGAAATTCTACAGAAAGGTGTCAGGTTGAAGAACAATTCATCCTCATTGTCTCTTACTGGCCACCACAGATTTGGTTTCCCTTCCTATGGCATCACTTAATTCGCCAACCTTGGAGTTTAGATCCCAGTCCAGACCTACTGTCTCACCCAACAAGAATCATCTATCCAAATATTCAGGACTCTCCGGCTGAAGATTAGGCTTCCCCCATCCCATTAATAGACAGACAATCTATACTATCTACACCTCTGGCAGATCTTCCGTTTAACCATTCAAAAAAAAAAAAAAAAAAAAAGAAAGATTTGGGCACTGGGCTCTTCAAAATCATGTTGAACCCTCTTCTGCCCTGATTCATAGCATTCTCCGATTCTTAACTCTACCTTTTAACAAAGGAGCTACTACATCTGCAGTTAAAGTTCAGTTGGCAGCAATTACTAATTTCCATAGTGGAACTGATTTGATTCTTCACTAGCTTCTCACAAGCTTTATGCTTCCTTACAAGGCATACTGTTGTTAAGGCCTCCATTTAAAGATTGTGCTCTTCCATGGGATTGGAATCTGGTATTGCAAGCCATTATCTATTCCCCCTTTTGAACCTACAGATGACTGTGATTTTAAATTTCTTTCTGTCAGATGAATTTCTTTTTCTTTGACCTTATCTGAGAAACCACCCTATCTGATTTTTCACAAAGATGCAGGCAAGTTATGAACTGAGGCATCTTTTTGCCCAAAGTAGTATCAGAATCTAATTTAATCAAATCAATTTACCAGTATTCTTCCCAAAAGATACAAATAGGGCAAATATTGACTACTTTTATTGGATGTTTGTAGACTGCTATGTTTCTGTTTAATTAGAACAAACAGCGTCAGTTCTACAGATTAATTTATTTGTTTTGTTTGTAGATATGAAATTGGGTAAACCAGGGCTAAATTTTTCTAGACAGCTAGCTTATTGCCTGCATCTCATTTATTTATAACAAATTGGATATCACATTACCAAAACAAATACGGGCTCATTCAACCAGATCCATGGCAGTTGCCTCAATTTTATAATCAAGAACATCCATGGATGACATTTGTGCAGGAGGAATGTGTTCTTTCCCATTCCTTCATCACTTATTAAAAATTGGATATGGTCTTTTGAGGTATAGCATCATTGGCATTAAGGAGTATCCTGCCCTGAGTCCAGCCTGGATATAAGGTAGCTGGGGGGACTCTGTCCCATCAGTCGAGGACAGAATGAAGATTGACATCAGATGAAGTTGTGTACTTATCATAAAGTTCCATCTGTGTTGTCGATTTTCCATTCCTCCTGGACTCCCCACCCACCAGTCCCTACCCTTTCTAGGTTTATTTTAGAAGAACGCGCCCATCTAACAGAGTTGTTATATCTTGCAATTTTTACCAGCCCCAGATGTGGCATTGCCTACTTGTGTGTGTCCTCTCTCTCTCTTTTTCTCTTTTGTATGTAATGTGTTTATATAAAGTTATAAGAGTGCATCTTTCTTTTATAGCTTGCAAACAAAATCTGAGGTAATGGTGGTTGGTGCATTATGTGTAAGGGAGAAGCTTAAGAGTTCCAGATTGTCGCAAGCTTTGGCAACGGCCGGATCTGAACACCTTCAGTTTTGAAGGAATAAAAATCGACAAAACAGATGGAATGTTATGAGAAGTACATAACTTCTTTTTTTCTGCTTGTGCTGTGTACAAGAGCCCTAACTGTGTAACTATGAAATATGAAAAAATTAAAATAAAGCCGGACCACCAAGGTCAAACAAAGCACTTGCCTCTTTATTTACAATACCAAATAACTAAGTGCTTTCGCCAGAGCAGCCTGGCTTCTTTAGAATCATCTGGTTGATGATTACCCATATTTTTAAATATCCCACTGCAGTCCCCTTCTGAAGAAACCGGGTTGTTGTTCTGGCAAAAGCGCTTAGTTATTTGGTGGTGTAAATAAAGAGGCTAGTGCTTTGTTTGACCTTTGTAGTCCGGCTTTTTTCTTTTCTTTTCTTAGTTCAGTGTTCCTTGTGGATCAGTTTGTGTTTTAACTATGAAATACCCCTTCAAATCTGACAATCATATTCCGCCTTGTTCTTTTGGAAGAATCAGCTTATCCCAAATGACTCTTGCTGTCTTCTCTTCCCATAATATCCTTCAGCTGTTTATTAATTGCTATCCACAACATCTCCTCTGGTTGATTAAAAATATGCCTGATCTGAGTATAAGACTAAAGGGAATAAAAACATTTTAACTGCTTATATCTTGCTATCCGTATCCATATAAAGAGCTTCTAATTTCTCAGTTTTTGTTTAGTCTGTTCCTACATATCCTTGGCTGCCACACTGGAATCATTTTTAATCCATATTCCTCAATACTTGAGTTTATCATGTCCCCATAAATGTGGCTATTGCTGAAACACTTTGTGTGTGGGTACATAATTTACCGTATTTGCCTTTGTTTTAGCTTCATTAATTTTGTATCCTGAAAAAATTTGAAACTGTCTCAAAATGTTCCACAACACTTTGATGTCCTGGTTTTATCAGGTATAAAATAATATCATCTGCAGATAGAGCCAGTTTTTCCTTGATTACCATACCAATTATATCCTTAATTTCTGAGTCCCTTATTTTTTTTGCCAGTGGTTCTAAATATAATGCAAATAACAAAGGGGAGAGAGGACATACTGCCTGATTTCTCAGCTCAAGCAGAGATTGTCAGAGAGGACCCCACCCACTTTAATTTTTGCCTCTGATCCTTCATATATCCTCCTAATCAACCTTATAATTTTATCAGGGAATGCAAGTGATTCAATTGCCCTGCTCATAAAGTCGCAGCTTACTCTGCATCAAGAGCCACCAACAACAGTGGTATTTTCTTACATTCTGCTTCCTTCTGAATCATCAATGTTCTGTTAATGTTATGTTTGTCTCACCTCCACAAAACTGCATTTATCCATGTCTATCAGTTTTGGCATCACCTTTACCAGTCTTCTAGCCATTATAGACATAAACACTTTATAGCCATGAAATGGGCCTGTATGAAGCTGGATTTGATGGATCTTTACCCTCTTTAGGTATTACAGCTTCTTCTAAGATGTTGGTACTTCTCCTTCTCTTAAATTACTGTTAAAATAGCCCTCACAAACAATAATTGTTCTTCCCCTACCCAAGCTCATATAGTACCCACACTAGATCTCAATAACTTCTCTTTCTAACCTGTCCCAATAAACACCATAATTAATATTTCAAAAAGCTTAAACCTGCTACAGTTGCTGCTGACTGTCTACCTGCCGAATATCTAAAAATTGCGCTAGAAGCAATATCCTATCCAGTATCCATTTTAACAGACCGATCCATCTCAGAACAAAAAGTCCCTAAAATTTGGAAAGCATCATATATCATCCCACTATATAAAGGAGGAAACTCGACAATTATCAAATCACTTCCAGATGGCTATACTGTCATCATTATCAAAAAATACTTGAGATGTTTATCCATTCACAAATCTTGAACTATCTAATAACCAACAGTCTTCTATCTAACTCTCAGCATGGTTTCCATCCTAATCATAGCGCTGTCATAGCCCTGGTTAACTTTAGCATTTGATACAGTCTCCCATTCTAAACTCTTAACTACACTTTTGGAACTTAAACTTAGCCATTCTGCACTTACTTGATTCCAGCAATATCTAACTGGATGCCACCAAGCTGTAAAATGGCAACAAAATCTTTCTTCATTACTGCCTGTAACCTTGGGAGTTCCACAGGGATATATTTTGGGCCCTTTCCTTTGTATTATCTCTACTAACGATCTTCATACTGCCACCCCACTTGCCTTTGTAGTTCAATATGAGGATGATTCCACCCTGATTTGTGCCGCCCCAACACTACAAAAACTCAAAAAAAAAATCACCCAGCAGTCATTTAATGCTGTGGAATCTTGGTTAAACTTTGCACAAATTAAAGCTACCAAAACAAAACTCTTGTTGTTCTGTCCAACTAGAGCTGCAGACACCACCCACCTTTCAATATCTCACCATTAAACTGTACAAGTATTTCTCCCGTTTCACAAACAAAATTACTTGGAGTGGTCATTGACCATATACAATTTGGCATACACATATCACAGATCATAAAAATTAACAAAAAAATAGGAACCATGTACAGAAATAAACATTTTCTAAATAAATCTTCAAAGGCCACTATAGCAAGAACCCATCTTATCTCTACGCTACTATACACCTCACAAATCCTTACAAACATTAATAAATCTGATGTAGCAAAACTTAACTTGCTGTAATAAAAATTCTAAGTTTGCCACAGTAGCAAATTTCAGATCCCATCATTATTTGGCTTTAAAATAAGTATCCTGACTCGAACTACCAACTCTGATTGCTTATAATCAATTCAACTTTTCCCATTGAATACTAAATCAGCCAGAAAAAATATCAGTACTTCAAAATCTACTAATATATTACTCCAATAGCAGGGTATTGCTTCCAGTAACAAATCCTTCCTGAATATATCCAGACCTAACAAAGTTTCCCTTTACTCCAACTGCATAGCCAAAACTTGGAATTCCCTGCCATTAAATATCAGAGCAACTAACACTTCCAATTTTAACAAAACTTCTCAAATCACACCCATCAGAATCATGGACCTGCTCTTGCACAAGTCCTGGTTAGGAAATAGATGTCTTAAGGCAGCTAAAGGAACACAACCTGTTATTTTTGTATTTGAATAGTATACCCCTACTAAGCATATGTATACTTAACTTGCTTATGTTCTACCTACAATCACAGTACTGCTACTCTTTGTATCCTGTGTAGACTGTATGATTGCATCAGTGAAATGTATAATGTGTATTTTCATTTTGTACTTGTATCTCAGATCGAATCAATATTTGTGTCTGTACGTTGTGTATGTATCATACTGTTATTTATAAATGTGGGGCTTTTCTCCCCAGGCTTCTGCTGACAAAGAACATTTTGTCCAGTCAGACTTTCCAGATAAACAAATGTAAAATAAAATAAACAAAACTTTCCATATCTTTCAGTTTTTTTTCTTATTAGCTTCCAGGTGTCCACATAAATACCATCTTTTCTACTTTCCTGTAGATTGGTTATATATCACCATTTTTATCTAATCTTCTCTTATTCTAACTGTTCGTAATTGAGCCTTACTTACCTCTAACCTTGGCACATTTAATTCTTCCGTAAACATTTCCAGTTGTACCTTTTCTTGATTTTTCAATATTTCTCTGCTTTATACAGACTTTCATAGAATTTCTGAACTATTTCTACTACTACTACAGGATCTGTTATCTTCCTTGTTGTAGGCTCCCTAAGATTGGCGACAGCACTTTCCATTTTGTGTTGCCTGAACCGTACTGCTAAAAGTTTTTGTGTTCTAGAGTTATTATCAAAAAACAGTTGCTTAACAGCAGTCTTTCTAAACTCATTCATGTTATCGAGGTAATCCATTATTTTTTTGTTTAGCATTCTGCAGTTGCTCCTCTTCTTGTTTTGTGGCATTCTCCCTGTTTTACAATACTTTAACATTTGTCAGTCCCTCCAAATAATTCTTACTTGACAGCATCTCCCTTTCTTTTATTTCCAGTCTATTTTTAAACTCCACTTTAATTTTATCCCACTCCATAGCTATATTTTTAGAAGAAATTTCTATCTTCTGTAATAGCTCCTGAATAATTTCTACTACCCATTCCTTAAATTCCTCCTTTTTTTAACAGATAAGTGGGAAAGCACCAGTGTCTCATTTTTATTTCATTGCCGTCTGTTTTTATTTTAGTTGTTATTGGTGCCTGATCTGAAATAGTTATTGGGTGCGTATCAAGACCCTCAATTAAATGCACATGTTCCTGTGAAATGCAAATTCTGTATAGCCTAGCCCAGTTTTTGTATCTTGGGGAGTATTGTATAAATTCACTCCGAACTCCTAGTACTGAATTCACAAGTTCCATGCCAAATATTTTCATATATTTCTTCAAAAATCTACTCTCTTTTGTTGTAGTTTCCCTTCTGCCCCCCCCCCCCCCAACACATCTTCAGTGCTGCAAATCAAATTACAGTCCCCAACTATAGGTAATATTCCTTGCTGAAAGCTTATTTTTCCCAGAATTTTCTTAAGCTGCATTTATAGCAATTTTAGGTGGAATATAAATACATAGCAGTGTAATCCTCCTACCTTGCCAGTGTAGCCCCTTAGTACTACAACATCTGCCATTATTGTCTTTTTACCCCTTCTATCACTATTGGAGCTCCTCTTGCAATTAATATAAGTACTCATCTTTTTTCCTGTGTTCCAGGTATTCCACTGAATAACCATCCTGAAAACCTTTATTTAGCAAATTCACATGTTTAGTTCTTTCCAAGTGTGTTTCCTGTAGCATAGCCTTTTGCAGTATACATTTTTAATATAGTTAAGTATTCTGTAGTTGTCTGTGAGACCATTGATATTTAAAGACATTACAGAAAGCATCATTGTCTTAAAAAGTTATTCCTACCTTTTACGTATAATGGCTATTTTGTTAAATGTCTAGTTCCAGCTTTTGTGTTAAATGCATATACTGTTTGGCAGGTTGACCTTTTATACAGTTGTTTCTTGTCATATCCATTTGAGCATATGTCACATCTTACAAAACTTTTTGGTTTATTGAAAGACCTTAAACAAAAAAAAAACGACCCAATACCCCCATAAAACCCATGTACATCTTCAAATATTGAAATGTTACCCTTCTAATAGGAATGTATGTTCCAAACTGACAAGCCACACTGTCAGACTTGAGTTAATCTAAAAGAGAGGTTATCTATGCTAAGATGCTTGGGTACAGCCTGTGCTTCTACTAAATGCTGTCTGGTTTTGTCTTATCTTTATAGCTCTCTCAGATGGAAAAACACTTGAATGTTTTTAGAGAACATTATCTCCTAGCCATTTCTTTTTATCAGATTGTCTCCTAGAGATATGAGAACTAGATAGAAAATTGCTAAGCATACGTTTACTAGAAAAAAAGCTAGAACAAATACTTAATATTCTTTCATTTACTTGCTTTCTCTTAAAAAATTGTTACTAGATCAAGCTAAGGGCCTTAATCCAGTCATTCCCCTATGCAGGAATGAGAAAAGTGCACTATTTCTTTCTTTTGTCATGCTCTTTTAGCCAGATTCTTCTTCTTTTTTTTTTTTTTTGCATTGCAGTTCCTACAGTTCTTAAAACTGAACATGGAGAAAGAGAGAAGGGAGAAGTAAAAAAAAACAAACAAAAAAAAAACACAGGAGCATCTATTTACGTTAGTATCCTCATTACACTTAACAGAGAAAACTTTACTTTTATAGTATGCAAAGAAAATCCTGCACTATTAAAATAGTACCATTAAGAAAAAAATGTTTTACTTGGTTGACTTTCTCCCTCCTCCCCTCTCCTAAATATTTTTCTGAACAATAATGACCTACAAGTTAACAAAGTCCAAAGAGTCCAGTATTTCCAGATTTGCTCGTTTCTGTCATGTTTCCCGAATATAATTATTGCTTTGTAATCCCACATTTGTCAGTGTCCAAGATACTGGTTTTATTTCTGTTCATGTCTGTCTCCCAAATCCTCTCTCTGCTTCATTTTGCAATGTACTCTCAGTTCTTCTAGTTGATTCTTTTATTTTTTTCCCTTCTCTCAACATTGTCCATTGAAACATTGGAAACTGTTTCACTGGCATAGTCTCTGTGTGTTCATTATCAGAAGAACAAGAATCAGAATCTCCTATTTCACAGCTTGCTTTGTTGGACAAACTTTTGTATTTCCTTGTTATCATGTACTTTAAAAAATGATTGTTGTCCTTCCAGGGAAAAATATTTTGAAGATCATTGGGTACAGCAGTTTGAATCTCACGCCTGCTTCTCAACATTTCCTGAATAATGGACTAAAGTTGCTCCTCTTCTGTCTGGTGTACCCTGAGTAGTCATACTCCACAAACACTCTGCAGACTCCTACTTTTAATACTTTATCTTTCTGCCACAGTTTTTTTAGCATCAGCTCCTCCTGCTGGTAAAATTGCATCTTTACTATTAAATGTCTAGGTTGTTTTCTAATAGCCAGGTTTGGAGCGTACACATGATCAGAGCCGGGTTATGGTCAAATGGGGCCCTAAGCAGGCAGGGTAATGGAACGAGGTGCCACATGCGCAGACACAGTAGCCCCCCCCACTACACAGCCCAACACACATACACTCACACAATAGAACCCCCCCGTCCCATTACTTGGCTGTTTCTCCCCAGTTACCATAAAGACTGGTCAAATCTGTCAGTGTGCATACTATTTTCTTCTTAGATTTAATTTAAAACTTTTATTTCAAATTTTAGAACACAAGCAATGATAAACATTTGCTAAACAAAACAATACAGTGTTGCAGTGAAAACGGACTTGGCATTAATGGGAAACTTCTCTGCCCTTGAAACTTGGATTAATTGAAATGGCATTGAAGCCTTCATTCAAAGGAAGTGCATCTGTCCAGTGGTGGATCAGGTTTACCTTTGGGCTGTTTTCAAACCATAGGCCTCTTGCACACATTTTTTGGACCATACGTACATGCATGTGTTCTTTGATTCACCTTCTTGATTGTATTAAGTTATATTCCTTGTATAATACAGCACCATTTGGTTAGAGTATGTTTTAAATTTGTAGTTTTGAACATTTTTCCAGTAATCAATGAAATAAAACGTATGGACCAATAATGATAAAACTGCTCATTTCAGAATATTTCAACCATAAAAAGCCACTCAAACTTTTGTCATTGCCATCTACCAATCTCCGTCAGTGTGCAGAATCTCTACAGAAGTAAAACTCATCCGAATAATTCCACATTATAAAGATCTGTAAATAATGAAGTGGTTGTGGCGAACAAACCACTTTATATTTCTGTGTTTCATCTACAAATTCAATGCCTGCTGCCCTTGAAGAATAAATAGCCTATGTTACATTAAAAAACAGAATTGGTAAGCTGTAATGTTGCAGTAAGGAGTGGATGGCAAACCAGCAATGGTTCATAGTTACTAGGCCCGTCATTCAAAGGAGGACACACTCAGGACAGCAGCGCCTCTGTCTCTCCTCACCCTTAAAGTAACAATGTCAGCAATTCATCTACATAGTGAGGAGTAGAAGCAACAGCCTTCTGCATCAAAAGCAAGTATGCTACCTGTTGTGCTACTAACACTACTTTCAAGTTCTGACAGTGACAACCATTTGCTAAACAAAACAGATGCACAGTAAAAACAGACTTGGCATGAACCGCAGTAAATTCTCTTCCCTTGAAGCTGACAGTTCTTTGAAACTGCACTGAAGGTGACAGTTCCTTGAAAATGCGGTGAATTTAGGTGCATTTGGCATAATGGTTAAGCTCTTTATCTCATAGATACAAGGTTTGATTCTGACTTTGGGTAGGCTTAAAATGGCCCTTTAGGGCAGTTAGCCTAGTATTCAGCTATGAGCCTATGAACATCAAACTTGCTTGAAGGTAGAACATGAGAATAACCCTATTTAGTCTGCAAACTTTGTCTGTGATATAAATAGACCTGATGGGGAGACGAGTATGTATCCCAGAGACTACCCCTTCTCTGGAACAGGCTCCCCGTTAATGTGAAGCAGAGTTCCTCCATAACTCAATTCAAGTGTAACTTGGACAGGTGGATGGGGAACAGAAAATTAATCCCTGGTTTGGTACCTGTGTCTCTGTTGGACACAGGCAGCCTGAAAATGGTTAATCTCCCAGGTCCTTGATTGATTGTAAATATTTTGCCTCCCAAGTCCCTGATTACACTTGGCAAGGGTACAAGAACTCATCAGAGATTTGGGATGCATGGCTAGGCTTAAAAAGCCCCTTGTGATCATTACTCTAGTAAACACATAGGAACCTATAAACTCAAAATTCCTTGAAAATGCACTGAGGTAGTCTGGGCCCTCATACCTCTCAGCTGTCTAGATTTCTGCAGAATGTCCAGATTTTTGCCTTAATTTTTGGTCTACTTCTCTTAAAATTTGTGTTTGTCAGGCAAACTGCAGAGAATTGAAGTTGCTAAATATGACACGCGTGTGAGTTTCAGACTTCCTATTCTTCAGAAAAATGCAAGATAGCACTAAATCTGTTATTCTAACAGTCTTAAGTTTATAAGAATAATTTTTAAAATCTGTCCTTATTTTTGGGTTAATGGTGAGGGTGTCAAGTCAGCTTAGGCATGCATGGGGGTGTGATAGAAAAGGAGCTGTAAAATATTTCATTGACAGTTATCAGGATGTGGAGAAGTTTTATGTTGTATTGGCATTCAAGTCTAGATGCAGCTCTAAAAGAATATAGACTTGACACCACCTATAACAGATGGAGTACAAGTAGAAGGTCTGAATGAGAGGTGGGCACTGTTTGGCACACAAAACAAGGAGGGCAGCAATAATGCAAAAGATTCCACTTAAGGAAATGTCAGTGGTGGTGGGATATGGGATACTGTTAAAGATGCTGGCAAGCAAGTTAACAGCTGAATTGCAGAGTTCCATCAGATAAGTGATCTAACAAAGTAAACACAAAATCCCCAAACATCTGTGCACTGCAACCATACGCACCTGCATGCGGACACACATACACACCCTTTAATTCACCAGGAAGAAGTACCTTACTGATATGTTGTTGTTTGTCTTTTGGCTTTTCCCGGTTAGGGGTCGCCACAGCGGAACTCTGGTCCGCTAATGATTGGCAATAGATTTTTACGGTGCCGAGTTGCCAGCTAGACGCCCAACCTTCAATGAAGGCATGCCCATTCACGCATGTCTTTCAGAACACAACTCGAGCATGGGGAGGACATGCAGACTCCGCACAGAAGGCACTCCCCGCACTCCAGCCGAGAATCGAACAGCAGAACCTTTTGCTGTGAGGCAACAACGCTACCGCTGCACCACTGATATATTCATTGATTTTCTTTGCATGAACATTGTGGATTAAATTCTGTGTTTGGAATTTGAAGAAGAAGCAAGCAACAAACAGTATACACACACACACACACACACACACACACACACACACACACACGGATATGATAGTGTTTTTACAGAAGAGCGTCCTTAAAAAGGACATGTATTTTTTTTACTTTTTAGTTAAAAAATAAATGTTGTGGCAGCCCCATCTGACCAGTGAGGCCCACCCCCAGCTAGTGGGGGCTTCTCATAGGCAGTGGGCTGTAGGCAACTGCCTAGGTTGCCTAGTGCTGGATCAAGCTCTGCACATGATCTGCCCTTTCAATTAACAATTCCTGTTGTGGAATTCCAGTCCAGTTCTTTATTTGTGCTTTCATAAAATTAATACAGTCTGTTTCTTCTAGTTTCTCTGGTATGGTGCACTGTCCACTAATTCTATTATTTTTTTTAATATTGCTTCTTGTGCAGTCTCATATTTAGGCAGCCTTTTATTCATTTCAGCCTCTGGGTTTTGTGGTTTTATCACCTTATCTGAATATTTGTTTAAAGCTTCTTCCATTTTTTCCAGCCTTTTGTCATTTAAGTTTATATACTCCAGTAGTATTTTGTTAATTTTAATCGGGTATGTGTGCAGTTGTGTTGACCTTTCCTCTAGGTTACTGGAAGTCATGTCTGGAGCTTGCACTGCTTTTTGCTGAACAGCTGCAGTACTTTTCCCAGTCAGTGTTTTTCCTTACCTTTTGTGGCTGATTTTCCTTCAGGTCTTCTGTATTTCTTTCTTTTTTTTTTCCTGGCATCCAGTCAGTGCACTTACTAGCCAGTTACTGAAATTATCCCAGAAGTATAGGTCCACTAGCGTTTTTCTGCTAAGTTTCTGTTTCACACTAGGAGAGCTAGTATTAAGCTGTTACTCAGTCTGTAGTCATCTTGGAAGTCCTCCTACATTGCAATATCTTGTTCACTGGAATATATATACGCAGTTTTTGTTTCTAGGTAATTAGTCTGAATCATTCTGTTATTGCGTACATTTCTGTGTTTTGTTTGTTAAATGTTTTTATTTCACTCAGGCTGAGCCTGAAATTGGTTAGTATTCATTAGTGCACTACTGTGATATACAAATATAAGTAAAGTCTGAAATACATTTATTAAACGTGCATGTATTGGACAAGACCTTATACAAAGCAATATATGCAATAAAAATGCAATGTTCATGGCTGTATGAAAAGACTTACATTAGACAAACCTGTTATTGTAGTTGTCTGCGACATTGGGTGGTAAGGCTTTGAACGACAACCATAAAAACAAGTTTTCATGTACAGTCTAACTTTTCTCAGGAGGTAACTTTAATTGAAATGAAGTACTATGATATTTTACTTTATCTCTTTTTAGGAAAAAGCATGTTCCATGGCATGGGAGCTGTTAACACAGGTGTATGGAATCCCCAAAGAACGACTGTATGTGACATATTTTGGGGGAGATGCAGCACTGGGACTCAGCCCTGATACAGAAAGCAGGGAGATCTGGCTCACCATTGGGTAGGTAAGGATACAAAGATGGCATGGCCAGGTCTGGCTACCAATGCATCTTTTTATTTTGGATGACAAAAAAATAGCTGTACAGTAGGCTTGCTTTAACCCATTGAGAAATGGTTCTTAGACTAAGTGATCAATTAATTGGGATTGGAAACGCATTTGGAGGCAGACATTTAGTTTTTGTTTAGATCTGGCCTCATGACACTGTTGGGCATGGTCTTTGCTGAGGATTATGTGCATGCTGTGTTTGAGATAGTCCACATTTAGAATTGGTTTCATTCCTTCCTTCCCTTTCCCTCTCTGACAGGGTGCAAGGGAGTTACGGGGCTCATTGGAAATATCCCTAAAGCATACACACTGCCTTCTCATCCAAAAGGCAGTATGAGTCCACTCATTTCACCCATAAATTCATTTGGGACAAACTTTGTACCATCTCTGCCCTTGTGCTTTAAGTAAGTGTTAGGCAGCTAGTCTTTTGAGTGTATTTTAGCCTGCACAGTGACTACTTTGAAGACAAGTGCTTTAGTGCCCTAGTTTGTAAGCAATGACCTTACAGTCTGTAGATCCCCCTACACAGACGTCCTGCTAGTCTGCTTTTACTCTCTACTTGCTAACAGATACTGTCATTTACTCTTACGCAGACTATTTTCTCTTATATTTCTTCACTTCTACACTTGCCACTCCCCTTATTTATATCCTCCTGTCTTTCTTCAGTGGAACTACATGCCTTCAAGGAAATCACCTTTGGTCTCCTTTCCATTCTTAGTTCTCCTTGCCCAAGATAGATAGTTATTAAACCACTTTCAGCTCTGAGCCAGTATTTGTGCACAGTCGCCATTGACCTAGTGCACTCAACTGCTTCTCTAAGCTAGAAAAGTGTGTTTTTATTTTTATGTAGAAGTGTCCCTGCAAGCAAATAGATAAGTATGTAACAGTGGCATCCGCAGTTGGAACACCATTCTGTGGGCTATGTTTTTATGTAAATTATAAATATTTTGGTAGCCTAGAACAAAGATCTTTGTCCACTATAATAGCTCCATTTTCTTAGACCATAGCAGTACTTTTCTTCAACTGTGCTCCATTGATTGTTTTTAGCAGTCCACTGTCTCCCTTCATTGTTTATTTTTCCTTCGCTCCAGACGCTTGTGTAACCAGTTTCAGTTTTGAGCCTGTGTTTTTCCAGAGCTGCAGTTCTGCATTTTGGCTTAATTTTTCTCAATGTTTTGCTGATCTTTGGGGGGGGGGGGGTAGCTTTTTTCTTTGTGATTCAAACTCCATAGAAACCTCCTTACCATTGCACAATTGTTCAAACAGTGAAGTGCAATTTTTCGTGTTGTATATCAAAACTAGGCAGGTTAAGCAGATATTGGACTAACTCTCTCTTACTAAAACTGTGTCCTAGAGCAACAAAATCAAGAGTTTCATCTACCAGCACAGAGGCCTTTTAAACTGAATTTTTAATTTTACTTATTTCTCACAGCAGATCTGTGGCTGAAGTTCAGTCACTGTTTTTCTCTTTGCCAAGTTTTCAACACACTTTGTGTGCCCCCATCCCCACTTACTCTACATTTATACTTCCATAGCACCACCCACATATCCCACAAACCAATTCCATTGGTTCCCTCCCCAAAAAAAAATTATCCCAGTAGTAGTACCCACTCTAGTTTGCCACCCAAGACTCTTTTTTTCAAACTGTTCTGCTCTTTGCCCCGTATAATGTAACTATCACATTACATCTCTACAACCAACTCAGTACCCGCCTAACATTTTCTATTCCTAATTCACAGCAAAGACAAAGCCAACATTAAATAATATGCCCCTAATTCAGATGATTCTACAATTTCTTCTAAGTCTACTAGCCTTCATCCCCAGTTATCAAATCCGCCTACTTCAAATACTTCAACCAGTCCTCACAAAGAATATCAATATCTACCCAGCCTGTCTTTCTCCATAGCTCACTATCTCTACAAACAAACCACATCTGATTTATTTATATACAAACATTTTAACACTAAGTATCCAAATTTATGATCTGATACCAAACCAAGAGCAAAATATAACTGGCCACACTCTTCTGTTTGTAAAATATCAATTTAAAAAATTTAGTGGAGCTGTTTACCCCAACCCTGGTCCCACTGTTCATAAAAACATTACTTCAAACCCCAAAATAAACCAGTTGTCTAATATTTCTCAACAAAAAAACAGAACCCAAACTCACCTTACTGAGTATGAATCTAAAAAAAACGGGCAGTAAAATCTATGACATACATGCCTACCTTGCCACATACACTCTTGATGTAGTCATAGCTGGTGAAACCTGGTTAAAAAAATACATAAAAGGATAATGAGTCCACCCCCAGGATATAATATACTCAGGCTTGACAGAAAAAACAAGCGTGCAAGTGGTGTAGCAATAATCTGTAAAAATTCCCTAACAATCACCTTACTTCCACAAGAAATATCCGCATTTAACAGTACTGAACTTTGATAACACTCCTAAAAATCAGCAATATGAAAACTGTTTAATAGCAATTTATGTACCACCAGAGAATAACATTGATAATGATGAAAATATTCTGTATTGGATATCCCAACAAATTAACCATTAAAGTATAATATTTGGAGACTTAAATATAGACTGGCAAATCATAAATTCTACTACCCTCAGTGAATCCATAAACTTGTACAACTTCAAACAGTTAATAACACCTACTAGAATCAAAACTTCAGAGAGGCACTCAATATTAGACTGGATCCTTAGAAGCAAACCCGACAAACTGACAAAAGTAGCTGCCTGTCAGCATAAGTGACCACATAACAGCATATGCCATTAGAATTCAACATACCCTAGATAAACATATTATCTATAATCAAATATGGAATACAACCAGTTTCAGCAAAGATATTTTCAATGAAACACTTAACATAATGGAATGTACTTAGAACAGTACCACTAGGTACTGCTGTAGAACACTTTAACACTTTCTTACAGACCAGTGTATTACACATTCAGGTGTAGTGCACTACATCTTAGAACAATACCTGCTAGCAAAAAATGTAATTTGACTGTTAACTCCCCAGTAATCATGCTGATGTCAGTAGCTCAACCAGTAGCAAACTTGCCTTTGGTGCTGGAAGATCATAAAGTATTCATATCCCTGTGCTTGGATTCATTTTCCAGTGCAGATAACCAGTGCAGCATAAGGGGGTTACTGCACTCCTGAGTGTGCTGGCCTTCGTATGAGATGTTAAACTGAGGCACCATCCACCTGAGCTGATGCTAGCTCAGTTAGAAGTGGAAGAGCCCATGGCATTTATCGACAAGAGTAGGAGTGCTTTATCAACATTTACATTCATTTTTATACTGTGTAACAAAATGTTATATCAATTATTTACATGCACGTATTTTATATTCATACTTAAGATTATTTGCAAGCTATCAACACAAAATAGCTTACAGTTCTGTTTCTTTTATTCTTGTATATTTAACCCCCCCCCCCCATCCTTTCTTTCAATGCCGTCATATTATTTCAGGTAATACAGCATCCTCTTCATTTTGTTTTCCTCATAGATCAAATTCTCACATTTTCACAAGTAGTACTTTATCCCATTTATCAATATCGCATTTCCTTACTTTATCATACTTCCCCTGTGTTACATTTATACATTTAAATTCTTACTATCTCTATTCATTTTAAAACTTTTCCCAACATTTTTTATTCTTTATTGCAGTCCAAAAACAGTGCTTTGTTTCACTGCAGCTAACACATTGTTTCTCCATCCCCTTATATTTCCTATTTCCTTTCACCAGAAACTTGTCTTATAAAATTTTCCACAAAAAATCCTCTACTGTTGAAAACTTTCAGACATTTTGCTTCTGTCTTTTTATTGACTTTTTCATTCTCTTTTGATCTCCCTTCCATGGATAAATGCATTTTTTTCTAAAATCATGTTATGCCATTCTTTTCCCATCAGCCTCACTTTTAACTTCCATAATTTCATTTTAATTCATCCATCCATCCACAACCCATTTTTTGCAAATGGGGTTGGGGTTTCACTTCAACAGTGACAATCATTTAGAGCCAATGGTTACATCAGGTGTCTAGTCCTGCCACAGTAGTTCATCCACACCACGCACTTGCATGAACGCTTACACCTGTGGCCAATTTAGTGTGTCCAGTCCACCTTCTGCATCTCTTTGGAATATGGGAGTAAACTGGAGGATACCCACACAAAGGGAGGGCATGCAGACTCCACATAGAAGACACCCCAGCCAAGAATCAAACCAGGGAATCTGTTGATGTGAGGCATCAATGGTATCTACCGTGCCATCTATGCCATAACATTCTAAAATCATGTTTTACCATTCTTTTCCAATCAACCTCGCTTAAATTTAACTTCGTCATTTCATTTTGTTGTCATATTCTTTTGTTTCTATCCTGTCCCATTTTCTTCTCTTTTTCTTGTTTTTTTATTCTCATATATTTTTATTTTGTTTATGTAATCTTGTGCATCATTCCTTTTCATCTCTTTTACCTTTTTGCATTATTTAAAATAAATGTATAGATACTAAACGTACCTTGTGTGTGTGTTTTTTTTTTTTTTTAATTGAAACCACCACCACCACCTTTTTTTATTCATTATTCTCACTGGATTCAGTCTTGAGACCTAAATGAAACTAAAAGAAAAATCATTGAGTGGGAAACCTATGTATTTCCCCTAAATGTGTTTATTTTTCTGATTACTCAAGTATTCAGCATATTTTTTTTCTGAATTATAAATGAAAACTTTTCCACCAAGCTAACAATGCTTTTATTTGTTCCAGTACCTCTCACCATTGATTTTATTACACTTTCGTACTCGCCAAATGTCTCTCTCAAAATCTTTTTCTTTCCTGTGAAATGTATTCCATTTATTTTTTTATCTTACCAAATCCCTTATACTTCATTTTGTTTAACTGCATGCCAGCTTTTGTATCAGTATTACAACCTTACTTATCCATCCCTTATTTTTTGTTATTCATATTAAATCATCTGCATGTCATACATACTGATAATATAACATTTCTTTTCTTTTCACATCCTGCTTTTCTATTTTCATACATACATGTCTGTACTACATTAATTACTAAACAAATAAGCATACACTCATTGGGCAGCCCTGTTTTACTTCTCTCTTAATACTATTTTCCCCCATCTCTTCATTTATCATAACTTGTACCCATGAATTTTCATAACATTTCTTTATTATGTTATTTTTCTCCTGTACCATATACCTCTAAAATCTGCCACATTGATTCATATATCATTTTATCTGATGCTTTAGCAACATCTCATGCTATCAGTTATCTTTATTTTCTTTCAGTATAATTTCTACTACTATTTTTACTATAATTAACATTTCTCTCACCTTTCTTCCATTTGTATCATAAATATACTACTACAAACCATACTTTCTCCATCCTTTTTTTGTATTATTTTCCTGAATATTTTAAAGTTAATAGTCTGTAGTGTTATAGAACTCCATTTTTTAATATCTTTTCTTTTATCCTTTTCCCATATAAATTTTTATCACTCCACCACATGCCGTCTTCCATTATGCCTTCCTTCATCCATTAGTTTAATTAAAAAAAAAAAAAAAAAAAAAAAAAACTCTTTCATCTTTATTCATGTCCTTATAATACTTGTAACTTAACACCATCTAATCCTGGCTGTGATTCATTCATACCTTCTTTTATATTTCTTCTGTTATTAAATCATTTTCTTAAAAAAAAAAATCATTACTTTTTCAGATATTTTTTCACTTTCCATTCTTCTTGCCCATCTATTTCATCTTTTTCATGCATTTTCTCTGCAATATTTCCTACTGCCTCCATAATGTCTTCTTGTTTGTATTTTGTCTTCTTTACCTTGTAAGATAGCATCCAGCCTTCTGTCAGTTTTACGTCTTTTAGTAAATAAGGGGGAACTTTTTTACTATTTTCATACATTGTTTTTCTGTTTCACTTATTTTGTCATTTTTGTCACTTCTTTGTCTCTCATTTCTGTAAACTTTCTTTTATTCATATTACTTTTTATTTTCATTTTTAAATATATTTCTGTACTTGTATACTACCCACCACTGTCTATTTTTTTATAAAGTGGTCTCATTGCCCTATTATCTTTATATAATATTTATTTATGAATGATATTCCTCCTTTTTAAACACTGCAGTTAATCTCTTTCACCTCCTTTATTGTTTCATCTTCCCCTATTCTAGCCCATACTGCTCTGTGATCTGAAAATTGTACCAGCTGTTCTCCCAGTTAGTTTTTTTCTGTCTTTAGAGTAAAATACATAATCAGTTTTAACCTTGATCTTTTTATATGTCCATTCTCTGTTTAATTTTTAAATCTCATTTTATTAATTAGCTGCAAACATTGTGCATCAGTTATAATATATCCAGTCATTGTCAATCAACACATTACATAGCTGATTCAAATCCTGACTTATATTAAACCTCGTTCCTGTTCTGCATGTTTTAATCCCACAATTCCCATATCTTTTTATGTAATTTGTTCCTACCCCTTATTAAAGATCCTATTTCCAGTTGTTTTATCTCTTTATATCATACGTCTGTTAAAGTTGCTTTAGACTTTGATTTCCATTTTCTAGCAATTGTTTTTTGGCAGTCATCATAATTGAACTTAGCAAGGCCTTACTATGTGTAGGCAATTTCCGATTCTGTATCATAGTTCAAAAAAATAATTTCTTTAGTTACACCAATTTGCAGGTAATATCTCTGACAGATCAGTTTGCAGGGAATCTTTTAAAGTCTGCCAACTCATTACACTCCCAGAAAATGTATTCCCAGTTACCTTTTCTTCTGCATCACACCTCCAATATTTGCTGTCTACCTGAGGAAAAATTATTTGGAGTCTACTGTGGGTATAAAAATACCTATGTAAACACTTCCAATCAAAGATCCTAAATCTTCTAGAAATTGCTGCATATCTGGGAGACATACATACATCCCCCATTGTTTCTTTGTGAATTACTTCTGCAGTCTCTCTTCCAAATCTTTTCTGAACTCCTCTGATTCTTATAGTTATCATGCAATATTTTATATGCTGTACTAATTATTCCTTTCTTAATGGCAACTTCTGTTGTGGATTCTACTAAAATCTCTACCAGTGCTGGTCTTTCCCTTAGGACCCCCGTATTTCTTTCTGTTTGCTGATACTCTGATATCAATCCTTGATAGGGAAGGCAATCTCTAACCTGCAGTTCAAATACGTTCTTGGCATCTTCCCATTCTGTTACCTTTCCCTGTCTAGTTATTTCCTCCCAGTAACTTGGTTCCTTTGCCAGTTTTCTCCAATAAATTCCAGTCTCCTCTTCCCTGTTCTCTGTATCCCCAGTTGCAGTCATCCCTATCGGCAGAATCTCCTTTCTCCATTCCCATGTTGGCTTAGTTCTTAGAATACTTTCTGCTACCTTATGATTATAATATTCTGTATGATTATTATTCTCCTTAAAGGTATTCATCAAAAATCCTAGTCTCTCCTTGTTTCTTGAGCTTCCCGCCGTTTCGTCATCTCTTTCCACTTTGGATTATAGTTTTCTGCTTGTGTATGGGATTATAGTTTTCTGCTTGTGTATGGGAGCCTCAACTGTTGCTCTGGAATACCCCTTAAAATCTGGTAGTCCTAATCCGCCTTGTTCTAGTGGAAGAATAAGCTTATTCCCACTTGACCTTCCATCTTTCCCTCCCAGATAAAATTCTTCATCTCTTTATTAGTTGCTATCCACTACTTCTCTGGTTGATTTGCGGACTAAAACATTTTTAACTGCTTGTATCTTACTATCGATACTATATAACAGAGCTTCCATTTTCTTAGTTTTTGTATTATCTTTTGTTTAGTCTCTTCCCACATCTCCAATACTAAACAAAGACTACCTAACCACAAGACCAAAAGTGTAAGATAGGTTTAATATAAGTGCTTTTCGTCACTGTTGTACAATAACTTCTTCAGATAAACAAGAGTTCTCATAACATTTTAAATAGAAGTTGCTGTAAAATCACATGGTAAAGATCTTCCAGTCAACAAAAATTACTACAATTGAACTTGTAGTTAAAGTGACAGCACAAGAATCACTTTTACATCTCTATAAACGCTGTAAATGGTATAATTATCAGATTATCAAATCTAGAATGTATTACTAGATTCTCTAATATAATTTGTAAATACAAGTTGTAAAAGTAAATTATGTAATAAAAAAGGTACATAAAAAATAATACATAAAAGGGTACACATATAAAACCTGTGCCAATGTTAATACAATAGTATCATCTATTCAAGCTTTTTAACTTAAGAAGACAAGTAATATTACATGCTTCGTTGAGACCTGGGTTGCAAAAAGCATTAAGTCTCAACTGCCAAACTAGTTCACGTTCCTCCAACAGTAAAGTCAATGGGCCACCTCTAACATCAGCCTGAATCTGATCAATGACTTTGAAGTTGAACCTGTGACCTCCACTTAACTGAGCATGTTTAGCCAGTGAGTTGTCATGCTTGTTTTTGTCAATGGCATATGTATGTTCATAAATTCTGTCACGGAACCTATGTTCCATCTTCCCGACGTAAAATGCTGTACAGAATTTACACTTTGCAACATACACCATGTATTTAGAATCACAATTTAACTTGTGATTGAGGCTGTACTTCTTCTCATTAATCATTAATGACCTTCCTACTTCGATAAATTTACACATCCTGCGTGTACCACAAGTATACATACCTGCATGTCTATAAGAGACACTTGGACACTTACTTTCCAGTAAGTTTTTAAGGTTGGAACCTCTTCTAAAAACTAATTTTGATACATTTCCTAGTTTTTCCACTAGAGATTTTTCATTACTAATAAATTCCCAATTTTTATATAAGATGAACCTTACTTTAGTGATATCTTTGCAGTATGTTGTTATAAAACTGGTTCTGTAATTAGGCACTATATTATCGTTACTTAGATTTAACTGTTGCTCAGTACACTGAATCAAGGGGCTACTAGGTTCACACCCAGGGGCGTTGATAGCCACACAGTATAGGCTTGATTACCCCATTGAAGCTTGATTTCCCCATTGAACCTTTTGTGTTGTACTTCATCCACTAATGAACTAATAAGGTCAATGGGGTACCCTCTCTGTTGGAGCATATTACTAAGAAAATTACGTTCAATGACAGTCACTGTTTAATGAGACCATTTTGGCTGCTCTGATTAATTGACCCTTAACAATAGAGCGTTTTTGTGAAAAAGGGTGACAACTTGTGAAATGGAGAAAGGAGTTACAAGTATGTTTCCTAAAAATTTTAGAAACAAGTCTTTCATTCACAACATCCTTACTCAACCTAATATCAAGGTAATCTTAGACACACAGCTAAATTTCATGTAAATTCAAAAAAATCAGTTGTTTGGTTTAAATATTCAACAAATGTCTGTGCCTGTATAGCATCCCCTCTAAAGACGATAAAAATATCGTCCAAGAAACGGGTATAGAACACCAGGTTTGCCATGTGTTGGAAATTGTTGAAAATAAATTCTCTTTCCCAGTATGCCATAACAAGATTGGCCAAACTGGCCCCACGTGGTGAACCCATAGCCACTCCTCTTTTCTGGAGATAGAACTCCTTATTAAAAATAAAATAATTATTAGTAAGAATTATGTCAATGAGTTCCTCTGGGAATAGAGGTCTAAAGGTTTTTCGCGTCCGTAGTTAGAAAGTTATCACTATTGAAGTCAAGATCATTCATCTTGTAAGAAAGTCCAAGAATCTTTACACACCTGAGTTTCAGACTTCAAGTACTTTTGTAAGATGCTGTCAACAACCGTAGCACAGGGATATGTGATGGAACCTCTCCCATCTATAAGAGGTCTCCTAGGTAGATTTAGTACATCTTTGTGTACCTTAGGAATGCCAAACAATACAGGTGTTTTAGGACATAGTATTGTCATGTAGTTGTACATATCTATGTCAGTTTTTGCTTCAATAAACAAATTGTTTAAATAACCGGTTTTGGGCTATGTTCATTTCGTTTAGTGATGCTCTAGAGTATGCATCACTGTTCAAAACCATTTTCATTCTGGTATTATAATCTACAAAATTAAAGATATCTAACCCCCACCTTTATCAGGTTTAACAGCCCTCACTTGTGAACATCTTCGTGCTTGTAAAGCTAACCATTCTTCATAGGTGACATTATTTTTTCTAAACTAACTATTAATGAAATTGTGAGGGAGTGCCATATGCCTCAAATCTAGTTCACAAACATTCTCAAAGATGTTCAGTACCGGGTGTAGTGGGGGGTTAAATATGCTATGAATCCTAAAAGTCTGATCTTTGTCAATAGTATTACCAAATAAAACAGCGAGGTTAAGCTTCCTAAAAAAAAACATTTTAAATCCAAGATGGTCTGTGCAATGTTCATACGTCTACTATGGACAAAAGTATTGCCCTTTGCAAGAAGATCCATAAGGACTGGATCTATACTGATAGAAGAATAATTGAAAATATTGAAGTCACCAGCAGAATTTTTCACAATGTTTACATTAAAATTACAGTCCTGTGCTATCATCTGCTTCTGTTACGATGTTTGTTCTTTTGATTTTGATAATGTTGCCTCTTTGGGATTGCTCCAGGATGTTTGGCATTGTGAAATTTTTCGTTGTTGTTTACCCCCCTGTCCTCTTATTGGTAAACAACAGGGCAGGCAATGTTCTGGTTACAGATGCATTCACTGCGTCTTATTGTATTAGCATCTGGACCACCATCACCCACTTCCTCAATGATGACAGGATTGGTATTCTCCTGTTGAGCAAGATTGTTAACTTCGTTAGGTGCCCACACATGGGCCGTTGATGGTCTGGGATATGCTGTGCCATTACTGTAAGCTAAACGGTCACGCTTCATTTTTTTAAATTTTATTGTTCCTTAACCTTTCTAGCAGTTGATCTATGCTAGAAAATGTCCTTTCATAATCATATTTATATCCTAGAAAGTCTACATCAGAAGTAATCTCTGTGTTTAAATCGGACACTTCCTTAGTCAGTGCCTCAATTTGGATAGTATAATGTTTCACCATAAGTTGCATAAGGTCAAAACCTTGTTGGTCAAACAAGGAATTTAACTCTAGATGGTAGAGTGAGTCTACTACTAAACCCATAGGGTATTGATGACATTGTAGCCCCTTTGGTACTGATGTTAGAGGTGGCCCCATGACTTTACTGTTGGAGGAACATGAACTAGTTTGGCAGTTGAGACTTAATGCTTTTTGCAACCCGGGTCTCAATGAAGCATGTGTCTTCTTAAGTTAAAAAGCTTGAATAGATGATACTATTGTATTAACATTGGCACAGGTTTTATATGTGTACCCTTTTATGTATTATTTTTATGTACCATTTTTTAATTACATAATTTACTTTTACAACTTGTATTTACAAATTATATTAGAGAATCTAGTAATACATTCTAGATGTGATAGTCTGATAATTATACCATTTACAGCGTTTATTGAGATGTAAAAGTGATTCTTGTGCTGTCGCTTTAACTACAAGTTCAATTGTAGTAATTTTTGTTGATTGGAAGATATTTACCATGTGATTTTACAGCAACTACTATTTAAAATGTTATGAGAACTCTTTGTTTATCTGAAGAAGTTATTGTACAACAGTGACGAAAAGCACTTTATATTAAATCTATCTTACACTTTTGGTCTTGTGGTTAGGTTGTCTTGGTTTAGTATTGGTTCCTGTTCTTTTACCAGTTTGTTTTTTGTCTTCCCACATCTCCTTTAGCTGCCACAATGAAATCATTTTTAATCCATACTCCTAAATTAATTTTATCATGTCCCTGTACATAGGGATATTGTTGAACCAATTTGTATGTGGGTACATAATTTTCTGCTGTTGCCTTTGTTTTAGCTTCCTTAATTTTCTATTCTGAAAAGATTTGAAACTGTCTCAATATGTTCCACAACACTGTAATGACCCTTTCTGGTTTTGTCAGGTATAAAGTAATATCGCCTACATACAAGAGCCAGCTTTTCTTGACTACCATACCAATTATATCATTTAATGTCTGAGTCCCCTATTTTCTTTGCCAGTGGTTCTAAATATAATGCAGATAATAAAGGAGAGAGAGGACACCCCTGCCTGGTTTCTCTGCTCAAGCACAAATTATCAGAGAGGACCCCACCAACTTTAATTTTTGCCTCTGATCCCTCATATATCCTCCTAATCAGCCTTCTAATTTTATCAGGGAATGCAAATATTTCCATTATTCTGCTTATAAAGTCCCAGGTTACTCTGCCAAATGCTTTCTCTGCATCAAGATCAACCAACAACCGTGAGTTTTCTTACATTCTGCTTAATTCCCTTAACATCTAAATATCTTGTGTTGTTTTCCCTTTTCTTTCTTCAAGTTACACTTAAAATATCCTCCCATCACTACTGACATATTTACTTAGACATTTTTTTGATGTCTTCAAACAACTGATCTGATGTCCTTTTCATTCATTCCTCAACAGATGGGTTTGGATCTGAAACTCCTAACTCAGCTGCTTTTACCAGATTATCGGATCAAAGATCTCTCAAGCTCCTCCCTTTACCCATAATGTCCTGCAAACCTCAGATGTCTGCAGCCATTAGCTTCAGATGCAGATCCCACTGCTCTCAAGTGTTTTGGAGTCATTGTAGCCTGTTTTCATGGGTTAGCTTTTAATTTAACTTTTATACTCCTAACTCCCACCTATAATTTTTTGAGCTAATTTCTGCTAATTTCATCTTCCTTTTTAGCTACCATTTTCTGTACTCTCTTGAAGTACAATCATTGGTATTCCTCTTGCTTCTTTACTCATTTTAGTATTTTTCTACCATTGTTGGTAGTTTTCCTTTTTGTTTCCTTATTTCTGTAAAAAAAACAAAAGAAAAAATGAAACCCTTTTTCTATCCTTAGAGTTTGCAAAGTGTTTTTTGTTTTAGCTACTGTATTGTTGCTTGGCTGACAAGCCTACAGAGTTCAAAATGTACCTGTGGGTATAAGCTTCCCAGTTCAGTTGCCCACAGGGAATGTGTGTACTGTCTAGTCCCTGCTCATTTAGAAGTGAATTGTTCAATCTGCTCTGGTTTTAATATCCGAGGTTTAAACAATTGAAGGAACGAGTTGGTTTTTAGAGGCCTTCTTCCCTCTTCCTCTACTTCGTCAGTTGCTGGGGCTCAAACCCCTACCAAAAAGTCTGCCAAGGGAAAGTCAGAGTCAACTTCTAAGGAAAAGGAGTTCCATAAGAGGTGGTCTGATTGCTCTTCCATGTTGGCTTTTTCATTGGATCCCCCTTCAAAAGTACATAAGAAGTTGGATCAGTCCATCTTGTATCTGACCATTTTAAAATCGGGGTATCCTCTGATCAGTACTTCTTCGCTCCTGTTGGATCCAGTTTTGTGTCAGCTGCTTTCGCCTTTCCTGGAGGGATCTCCACGAAGACATTGCAGACGTCTGTCCACCACTTCATCTCTTAGATCTTCCAGAAGCCTTTCAGATGCTGATGTGGATAGGATGATGAAGTTTCTCAAAGCTAATATACACACAGGGGTTCTCCAGGCTCTGACTCCCACCAGATCCATGAGCCTCCCCTTGTCCACTTACCCCTTGGTATTTCCTTCTCTGATCTGATCCACTTTTCGGACCCTCAGTTCTGAGATCTCTGTGGTGTCTTAATCAGATCTGAAAAATTATGAGTTCTTCAACTCTGGTTTCCTTGAGCCATCCGGCTCCTAGCCTTTCGGAGTCAAAATGTCAGCACTGGATTTGGAGTGTCAGTCATTTCCAATGCTTTCAGAAAGTACAGTTGTGTACACTTACCATAAATGTAGATGTTCAAGTGTATTCACTGTTGCAGTCATCACATTTGGGTTATCTGCTTGCAGTAGCCCTCAGTCGGCCTGATTATCAAAGTCTTGGGTCCTGCGTCGGTTGCCGTCTCATCTTCCATGATTCCATGATGTCAGGTAGTCAGGGGTATAAAGCATGCAGCTGTCGTTATTACATCAGTTTTTCTTGCCCCAGATGTCAGGTGCCCCCCCTAATAGGAAGCAATTTAAAAAAAAAAAAAAAATATATATATATATATATATATGTGTGTGTATATATATATATATATATATATATATATATATACAAGGTTATACCTCCAACAAAAAAGCAAATACACCAAAAAGCTTTTAAGCAAAGTAAAGGGGAATAGAGGTATAGCCAAAAGAAGACAGGAGGCTGGAGGGAGGTAACCAGGACTGCAACAGTGAATACACTCGAGCATCTACATTTATGGTAAGTGTACACAACTGTACTGTGTTCTTTGTGTTTCACTGTTGCAGTCATCACATTTGGGTAGATTCCCAAAGCTAAGGATGGGAGAAGGAATTTAGATAGGATTAGGACCAGCTATAAGGCCCTGCAAGACTGCAGTGGCAAAACCAGCTCTGGATTTAGAGAAAATTGGCAAATGGTAATGCTTGGTGAAAGTATGTACAGAACTCCAGGTAGCAGCTTCTAGGATGTCCCTGGTAGGGACACCTCTGAGAGGCTGTAGAGGTAGATGCAGCCCTGGCTGAGTGTGGTCTAATCCTTTGTGGGATAGGTTTTCCATGGTGCTTATAGCAAAAATGAATGCAATGGCCTATCCATTTAGAAATGGTTTGCTTTGAAATGGCCTTCCCTCTGCCCCTGCAGCAAATGCCACCAGCAGCTGTTCAGATTTCCTTTGAGGTTTAGGTCTGTCCAAGTAAAATCTAAGTTGTCTGTTCACATCTAAGGAGTACAGTATCCGCTCCCCTTTGTTCTGTGGATTAGAAAAGAAGGTTGGCAAATGAATAGACTGATTAAGAGCCACACTGAATACTACCTTGGGCATGAAGGAGGGATTGGTCCTGAGGGACACCCTGTCCACATGAAAGATAATGAAAGGCTCCACTGCCATAAGGGCCTGTAATTCAGGCACCCTTCTTGCTGAAGTGATTGCTAAAAGGAAGGCTGTTTTCCAAGAAAGGAATTTTAACTCTGTACTTGAAGCTGGCTCAAAAGGAGGTAGAGTGAGTTTTTGCAATACAAAGTTTAAGGTCTCAGGGTGGTGTTTGGGCTCTCTTGGGTGGTCTTAAGTTTTTGGCTCCTCTGAGGACCTGCTTAAGCAGTGGATGAGAGAAGAGGGGTGGTTTTGTGCTGTAATGAGCTGAAGAGCTGAGGCATGAATTTTGATGGAGGAAAAGGAAAGGGCCTTGTGAAGCATCTCCGTTAAGTATTGAAGAATCTGAGGTAAATTAAGCTCTGCTGTGCCCATCCCTTGAGTTTGGTTCCAGGAACAGAATTTTTTCCATTTTCAGCATAAGATTTTCTAGTACTAGGCCTCATTGCCTCCAGAATGACATCCAACACTTGTTTACTGAGGGATGGTAATGGAGAGATCAGGTATTTAAGCAGACTGCCAGGTTCATGGTTTGAAGCTGAGGATGCAGAATCTGGCCCTCCTGCTGGGACAGCAGGGTAGAGGTCTGAGGCCAGTGCCATGGTGCTAGCAGTGACGCATTGCACAAGAGGGGGTACCAGTGTTGGCGTGGACAGTCTGGTGCAGTCAGTATCATCCATGGTTTGTCCTGTTTGATCTTTAGTAGTATTTTGGCGAGGCAAAGGTGGAAAGGCATAAACAGATTTTTCCAGGTGAAGGACAGGGCATCCACTTTCCAAGCTTGTTTGTGGGGAGTTCTTGTGCAGAATTTGTCCAATTGGTAGTTCTGGGGGGGGGGGGGGGCAAACGGGTCTATATCTGGGCTCCCCCATTTGTTTATCAACATGTTGAAAGTCTTCGGTTCCAGTTTCCACTCGTGTGGGTCCATGAAATTTCTGCTTAGTTAATTTGCTAGTGTATTTAGCTTTCCTGGCAGGAATTGAGCCTGTAGGTGCCCTAGGTAGCTCAAGGCTGTGTTCCACAGAGCCATGGCTAGTCTTCAAAGGGGGTATGAATGGGTACCCCCCTGCTTGTTTATGTACCTCATGACAGTGGTGTTGTCCATCTTTACCATTAATTGTTCTGGAAAAATGTGGTCCTTGAAGGCTGTCAGAGCATTCTGTACAGTTAACATTTCTTTTTGATTGATATGCAGGTGCATTTTACTTGGGTTCCATTTGCCCTGAATGCACTTCCCTGCCAGATGAGCCCCCCCATGCATAGTCTGATGCATCTGTTAAGGTTTGGGTGGCAGGGGGTAGAGTGAATGGTAGTCCCTTGTTTTGGTGGCAGGCCTCTTCCCACCAAAGGAACTCTAACTGTAGGCAAGGTATGATAGGAGTCATTGCTTCTAGATCCTGAGAATGTTGACACCATAGGCTTTTTAGATGCCATTGTTTCCTCATATGCAGTCTTGCATATGGAATTAGGATAATGCAGGAAGCCATGAACCCCAAGGCTTGCAATATTTGCCTTGTAGGTAGCAGGATTTTTGTGGCCATTAGTTTGAAGTAAGCTGTCAAATGAATTTGTTTCTCTGGCGTGAGGAAAGCCATTTGGAAGTTGTGTTCAAGCTTGTTCCCAGGAATATAATTGGTTGGCAGGGTACAAGATGTGATTTCTTTTAGTTTATGATGTACCCCAGACAAGTTAGCACCTTTTTGTACAAACGCCAGATGCTTCAAAAGTATGTCCTGGCTTTCTGCCTGAATTAGACAGTCGCCCAGGTATAGGTATATTTGAATATTTCTTTGCCTGCAAAATGCAATGACTGGAGCTAGGCACTTGGTGAGTACCCGGGGCACAGTAGATAAGCCAAAAGGCAGTGCAGAGAACTGATAGTGCATGTAGCCTGCTTTGAAGTGTAGGTATCTTCTGTAAGATTCCCTGATTGGAATGTGTAGGTAGGCTTCCTTTAAATCCAGTGTTGCCAACCAGGCATCCTTGCCTAGCATAGGAAGCAACTGGTGAAGAGGTAGAATCTTGAATTTTGGGATCACCAAAAAGCTGTTTAGGATAGAAAGGTCCAGGATAGGATGCCATGAGATGTCTTTTCTGGGTCCCAAGAAAAGTCTTGAGTAGAAACCTTGTCCCTTTTCCTCTTCTGGTACAGTTTGAATAGCCCTTATGCTTAAGAGAGAGAGTATTTGCTTTAGAGCCTCTGCCCACTGATTTGGGGGCAGATCTGGCCAACCGTTTGGGGTTGGTAATGTGTGGAAGTGAAATCTGTATCCTTGGGAAACTATATTTAAAATCCATTTGTCCTGTGTAATGAGTTCCCAGTTTTTTTGTCTGCAGAGCAATCTTTCACCCCTAAAGGAGGAGTCAGTTGAGAAGGGCTTGGAAGTTATCAAGTTAAGTCATTGAGAGAATTTACCACAGGGGGGAGTCTTACTACTCCTTGATTTTTAAGTGGGTCTCCCCCACTGCTTAGTCCTGTGCCTACCTTGGGACTGAAGCCTGGGTGTTCTGCTGGTTCTGGGTTTGGGCTGAGAAGGCCTGGAAGAGGCAGGAAAGGGCCATTTCTTAGAGGGCCAATGCCTACTAAATCTTGGAGGCTTTACTTGTAGGAAATCTTAAACAGTTTGCATAGATTTAGATTTTTCCTCCATCTTTTAAGCACTTCTGCTTTGTTGCCAAACAGGCAGTCCTGATTTAAGGGAGCATCCAGCAATTTAGCTTTAACATGATCTGGAAAAGATTGCTCCTTAAGCCAAGCATGTCTTCTAAGTACAGACCCAGTGACAGTAGCCCTGCAAGATGCCTTTAGTGAATCAAAACCACATTGCAAAGTATGTTTTCCAACTTGTTCAGCAGAATGCATTAAATCCTGTAAATCCTTATTTTCAACACAGATAGGAATCAACATCATTTTCTGTTTAAGCAATCCAATAGTATGCTGCTGATACTTTGACATATGAAACTGGCAGTTTTCATAGGTTCATAGGTTGGTACTAGGCTATCAGCCCTAGGGCCTATACAAGCCTAGCCATAACAATTCCCTGGCTATTTCTTCCCACATTATTTACTTTCCTGGACCCCTGTCTAGCAGGGCGACTGACGTGATCCCTGGGGTGAATTTCCTTTCTCCCATCCAATCGTTAAGGTTCCTCTTGAAGAGGTCCAAAGAGGCTCTCTGCTTGACATGTATGGGCAATCTATTCCAGAGTCTGGGGAGTCTCTGGGTCAGGAACCTATCCCTCCAGCATGTTTTGTTTATTGTGATGACAAGGTTTAGATCCCTGGGCGTGTAGCTCTGAGGGATTGGGATTTCTTTAAGTGTAGCATGTCCAACAGCTCTGGGTTTGACATGGCCTTGTATGTTAAGCAGAGATCGCCTCTGAGTAGATGATATGCGACAGAGTATAGCTGGAGTTTTTTAAGGCGGTCAGCGTAGGGCATCTGCTTTAGGCCTGTGATTCTTTTAGTGAGGTATTTGAGGCCTTTCCAGTTGTTGCAGATGTCTTGAGAGGTACATACCAAATGGGGCATTGTATTCTATAATGGGTCTAATGAGGGATGAGTACAGTGGGACTATGACCTCCTTTTTTCTGGATGAAAAGCCCTTCGTGATGAGGTGTGCCACATAGAAGGATTTCCTGACTGTTGTGGTGGTGTGGTTATCGAAGGTGAGACCACTGTCCACCTGTGTCCCTAAGTCTCTTATCACACTTTCTGTGTTTAGTGTACTGCCACCTATATGGTAATTCATGGATACATGTTTTTTCCCAAAGGGGATAACAATACATTTCTTGGCATTGAGCTTGAGCCCATGGCTCTGGCACCCAAGCATCTGTTTCTGTAAGGCCCTTTTGTAGAGTATCCACATCATTTGGGGATTCAATAATGGCTCCCAGTTTGCAGTCATCTGCAAACTTTGTTATCCAGAGTCCCTTAGTGTTGACCTGTACTTCAGAGAAGTAGATGCCAAACAAGAGCGTCCCCAGGACTGAACCCTGAGGTACTCCACTTGTCACTTGTCTGGAGCTGGATTTGGAGTTGGCTACTTTTACAGTGTGGGTTCTATCAGTAAGCCATTTAGCAACCCATTTGGTGACATAGGGATTAATGCCCAACTTAGTAAGTTTATCTATGATTACAGAGTGATGGTGTCAAAGGCCTTGGCAAGGTCTAAATAGGCTGTGTGGACCACCTTTACCCTTGTCCATGGCTCTGGAGACTGATTCAAAGAAGTCAATCAGGTTCAGGAGACAAGATCGGCCCTTCACAAACCCAAACTGGGTGGGGTCCAGTGTTTGAAGGCTGCCAATGTCTTTGTTTATAAGTTCCATGATAATACGCTCCATGGCCTTGCAGATAAGGCTTGTCAGACTGATGGGACGGTAGTTTCCGGGATCCAAGGTGGATCTCCCCTTGTGGATTGGGATAACTGTAGCTCTGCGCCACTCAGTGGGCACGAAACCTGAGGTGAGGCTATGATTAAACATGACACTTAGGTGAGGTGCCAGTTCATATTGTAGTTCATGTAGTACACAGCCCGGGATGTCATCTGGTCTCATGGATGCTGTATTCTTGGCTTTAGAGAGTGCATTTTGTAGCTGTGTGGCCGTTATTACTAGAATTTGGCTATCTTCCGGTATTGAGATGGGCCATTTAGGGAGTGAGAGGGGGGTGAAGTTGGCACTGAATCGATCTGCCAGGATATTGGCAATATCCTTCGCATCAGTATATTTAATGCCATTCTGTTTTAGCTCAGAGCAGATCTGAGCATTGCCATTTAGATTCTTGACATAGTTATAGAATGCTTTGTGGTTGTATTTGGAATCTTTGGCAATTTTATTTTCGTAACTAGCTTTGGAGGATTTTATGAGGCATCTCAGTTTCTTACTGAGGCTAGTAAGGGAGTTTTTTGCATCCTGGGATTTTCCTCATTTCTGCAAAAGTTTCTTCCTTTTGTTGTAAAGTTTGTTTATGGCAGGGGACCACCAGATTGGCTTCCTTTTTTTGGATGAGAGCATTTTGGTTCCATTTGGGATGGCACGATTCATGCATGAGTGGATGTGCTCGTACAGTGTCTTAGTGTAGGATTCAGCAGTTGAACTTTCAGTTCCCGTCTGCGTGGGTGTCATGAAGTTTGTCACTTCTGACTTGAGTAGCATGAAGTTGGCTTTGGAGATTTTTATGGTGGTTTCTTTACTGTGGGGTGGGATGTGGATGTTAAGGGTGATTAGCTTATGGTCAGACCTGACTAACGAGGGGGTGACCATAGGTATGGAGCATTGATTTCCCATGTTGGTAATGACCAGGTCTAGGATATTGGAGCCCCTGGTGGGACTATGGATTAGTTGATCCAGGGCGTTGGAATTTATGAATTCCAAGAACAGTTGCGCAAAGGTGTTGGGACATGAGTAGTTTTCCCAGTTAATGGCAGGGTAGTTAAAATCACCCAGTATTAGGGTGTTTGGTTCTATCTTAATATTTTCCAGTATGTTTAGAAAGGTGTAGTGAGAATCTCGGGGTATGGCGGGGGATCTGTAGCAAGCTACAGTTTGGATTGCAGTCTTACCTAGTGTTAGTTGCACTTGGAGAATTTCAGACACATTGTGTTGGCCAACTAGCCTGGTGGTGTGAATATCCTTGGTGAATATTGACACTCCTCCACCTTTAGTGTTTCGGTCCTTGTTTGGTGGCCGAAAAGTGTGGTAAGAGTTGTAGCCTGGTATTGCAGGGGTGCTCTCTGGAGCCTTGAACCAGGTCTCAGTTACTGCACAGATATCGATGTTCTCCATTTTTAGGAGTGCCTCAAGAGAGTGCATTTTGAGGTTTAGACTTCTAGCATTGAGTAGCATTACCTTCAGATTTTGCATGCTTGTACCGGTTACGGTGGTGGTTTTGTCCTTTGAAGTTTGCCTAAAAAAGGCACTATAGGGGTGGCAAGAGCCTTAGCCAGTAACCTGAATCCCAGGGCGACAGGTGCAGACCATCTCTGGCAAAGCATCGTGGTCTGTCAATCATGTCATCCCAGGCAGACAGATACTGGATCCCCTTTGAATGACACCATAAGCTTAGCCAATTGTTGAAGTCAGTCATTTTATCCTTATATTGTGGTATCATTCTGGGCGAAGGCAGGATGCTACTCAGGGCTAGGGTCATACCTGCCTGGGCCACATGATCCGAGAGCTCTTCCATGTCTCTTTTCATGTAGTCCAGGGAGGTACGTCTCAAGTCATTCACTCCAACATGGACAATGACAGAGTCATATTTGTACTTGTTGTGGAGTGACTTGAGTACATGCGTTATTTTCTCCTTATTCAACCTGGTGAGAGGGACATCAGTGTGCCGGACTATAGAGTCACCTATGACTAAAGTGTTAGGTACATTGTCTTGCCTTAGGGGCTGTTGCTGGGTGGCACACTGGTGTTGTGAACTATGTGACACATTGGTTGTGATTGGTGTTTGTTTGCGTTTCAGCTTCAGAGGTCTTTGTTGCTTGGGCAGGTTACAGTTAAGGGCCTCTGCATATGTGGATTTAGTATTGCTATATGTGGGTGTTGGTGGTGCGGGTTTAGAAGGGCTATGTGTTGCTTGAGGTGTAGTGTGGGTGTTAACCTTCTCCTCTTGACTGTTTAGCACAATCTTGGGTGGAGAGAGCTTTGCTTCCATTTTGGCTATGTAAGTGCATCTCTCACAGGTTGTAGTGTTGGCTGGTAGGAGGAGGGGGTTGTCTGTGTACATGAGGCAATTGCTGCATTGCCCCAGTATGCCCAGATTCACCAGGTGGACAGGAGAAATCACCGGAAGCTGACCCTTGGACATGCCTGGTTTGGGGCTTTTTTTTTTTTAAAGTATAGGAGCTGTTTCCTTAGCAAGGTACTTTGCAATTATAGGCTGTTTAGTGCCTACTATTAATTTCTCCTTGTTAACAAGGAGAGTTCAGTGTTTGTATGAGTTTAAGGCTTCCTAGTGCTTTCCAGCAGGTATTAGAGAAAGTGCTAGTCACAGGGATGCTTAAAGGTAAGATTGAAAAGAATGCACTCTGCAGTGTGCACTAGAGAAGTTAGATGTGAAAGTAGGTAACTTGAGTTTTACCTGTTTAAAAAGTTAAGGTTTAGTGGAGAGTTACTATTTTTAAAACAGCAAGATGGATTGAAAGGGGTGGTCACTTTTGTATTTTGGGACTATGAAATACTGTAGGATGGCCAATAAATTTAAATAATTGAAGGGGTGGGATTTCAAAAATGATGATTTTGTGATTACTCACATAAGCCAGTGAAAGTAGAGAGAAATGAGATATATGGTCAGATTAACATAAGAGGCGGGCAACTAGAAAGACGGTGGTATTTAACAAGACAACTTAAATGGGTGGGAGTGCGGGAAAAAATTCTGCCTGACTCAGAACAGAGAGAGCTGTGGTCTCTTTTGAAGTTTTAATATGCTGTTAAAACAGAATGCAAGCAAAACACAAGGTAAAGAAAACAAACTACAGTATTCAAAATATAGAAAGGCAATACAGTAATACAAAAAATAAAAGCAAACTAACCTTTCCTTCACAGCAAAGTGTAGCAGAGTCTGGATGAGCCTTTCTGGTAAAGCTCTGAAATGTTTTAGTTTACTCCTTAAATAGAAATTTTAGTTCTTAGCTCCACCCCCTCTGTTAACAAGTGATTAACGTTAAGTGACCTCTTCTGTCTTATGAATGAGTCCTTAATTAATCAGTTCTTATTTCTGCCTGACTCAGAACAGA
Source organism: Protopterus annectens (assembly GCF_019279795.1). NCBI lineage: Eukaryota > Metazoa > Chordata > Ceratodontiformes > Protopteridae > Protopterus > Protopterus annectens. Next base: position 508,446,970 of record NC_056725.1, on the reverse strand, counting down.
GAGCTGTGGTCTCTTTTGAAGTTTTAATATGCTGTTAAAACAGAATGCAAGCAAAACACAAGGTAAAGAAAACAAACTACAGTATTCAAAATATAGAAAGGCAATACAGTAATACAAAAATAAAAGCAAACTAACCTTTCCTTCACAGCAAAGTGTAGCAGAGTCTGGATGAGCCTTTCTGGTAAAGCTCTGAAATGTTTTAGTTTACTCCTTAAATAGAAATTTTAGTTCTTAGCTCCACCCCCTCTGTTAACAAGTGATTAACCTTAAGTGACCTCTTCTGTCTTATGAATGAGTCCTTAATTAATCAGTTCTTATTTCTGCCTGACTCAGAACAGAGAGCTGTGGTCTCTTTTGAAGTTTTAATATGCTGTTAAAACAGAATGCAAGCAAAACACAAGGTAAAGAAAACAAACTACAGTATTCAAAATATAGAAAGGCAATACAGTAATACAAAAATAAAAGCAAACTAACCTTTCCTTCACAGCAAAGTGTAGCAGAGTCTGGATGAGCCTTTCTGGTAAAGCTCTGAAATGTTTTAGTTTACTCCTTAAATAGAAATTTTAGTTCTTAGCTCCACCCCCTCTGTTAACAAGTGATTAACCTTAAGTGACCTCTTCTGTCTTATGAATGAGTCCTTAATTAATCAGTTCTTATTTCTGCCTGACTCATAACAGAAAGAGCTGTGGTCTCTTTTGAAGTTTTAATATGCTGTTAAAACAGAATGCAAGCAAAACACAAGGTAAAGAAAACAAACTACTGTATTCAAAATATAGAAAGGCAATACAGTAATACAAAAAATAAAAGCAAACTAACCTTTCCTTCACAGCAAAGTGTAGCAGAGTCTGGATGAGCCTTTCTGGTAAAGCCAGTTTAAGGCTCTAATGGCCAAGGTTGCAGAAGTGTATACTTATTTACCCCATCTATCCAGCGCCCTGGAATCTCTATCAGGGGGGGTAGGATTTTTGGCAGTAGTAGCCTTAATGCCCTTGGGTCCTTGTGAAATGGTCTCAGGATCCGCAGTAGGATTTCTAAAAAGGAACTTGTGAGTCAAGAACCCTGTAATATCTATCAGGTTTTCTGTGTGCAGGAGGTAAAGGGTCAGGGGCCAAGCGAAATTCTGAAAAGGCATCCTCAACAATGTCCAGTACAGGGGGGATAGCTAAAGGCCTGTGTTGGGGCAGGAGTAAGAAATCCCTAAGCCTCTTTTTAGAATCCGAGTAATCTTGGCTTTCCCAGCAGAAATGCTCCCTAAGAGTATGCAAGGTTTCACCAAAAGAGAAATCCTCTGGAGGGGAAGCAGAGGGAATAGAGTCCTCTGCATCAGAATCCTCATAGGTAGATAAAGGTGTAAGTCCTGGTTATCAGAGGAAACAGAAATTTCAGAATCCTCATCAGAAATATCATAAGCAAATTCAGTCCTAGGTCTCTTAGAGGGGGAAGGTTGGCTTCCCCTGATTAAAGTAAAAGGGTCTTCAGCCCTTCTTATCATTTGTTTTTTTAGGCATAAAGGCCTGACCATGCGGTCTGGGTGTCAGTTTTCTAGGCATGGATCGAGTTTTAGGCCTTGAAGAAGAAGATGGCGTTGGTTTAGTATGCAAGTCAGTAGGCCTGAATACACCCTCAGAAGCCGGTGCCTGCACAATGGCTCCGGACCCATCCAAGGTAGAGACTTCTGCAGGTTTCACAGTTGAAGCATCTCGCGGCATACCAGACTCCGAATGGGTCTCAGTAGAGGTCTGCGAATCTGAAGTAGCGAGTATCAGGGGCTGCGAAAGCGCCTCACTGAGTACCGGTCGTCGGCAGCTTTGGACTTAGGCGGCCTGTCTCTGTCTTTATCTTTGCATTTTTTCAGAATGTCGGTAGTCGGGTGGCTTACCGAAGATATATCTGGATAATTGAACCGAGTACAAAATATTTAGAAGCGTAAATATACTGATGACGAATAGTTCGTTGTTTAAATAAGGCACAAAACTGACAGTGAGGTACATCGTGGTCAGGCCCTAGGCAAGGAATACAGTACGAATGAAAATCTTTGCGGTATTTGCTTTACACAAGAAATACAATTATTGACTTTTACTGACATAGGTTTAGAGCAAGAAAAAGTTTCCCCAACGGGGTACTTAGCTTTAGTTGAAGACTTTGGTTCTGAAACTCGAAAATGAAAATTTCAGGAGTCGGATGACCGGAATTTGCGAACTGCTTCTGGCACCGCATGGCAAGAAAGACTGATATAATGGCATCGGCTGCATGCTTTATACCCCTGACTACCTGACGTCATGGAAGATGAGACTGCAACTGACGCTGACCCAAGACTTTGATAATCAGGCTGACTGAGGGCTACTGCAAGCAGATAACCCAAATGTGATGACTGCAACAGTGAAACACGAAGAACATTCATCTCTTCCCCTTGGGGCTTTGGCACTAGCTAGCACAGGTCTGACTCTCTTCTTGGGTGGAGTGCTGGTGGGTTTACAGGAGCCAGCAGTTCAACAAATCCCAGCTCCTGTGCCATTGACTTCTGTATCTCCTATGCATTCTGCTTTTGAGGTTGTGGAGAGGGCTTTCTCCTTGTTTAGAGACGAAACATCTCAACCCTTCTCCGATCAGACAACCCTGCCTCATCTGGTTCTTTGCTGTAAGCCTCGTCCATCCTTTCCACTGGAACAGCCAGCTTGAACTAGTCTCCAGCCGGTCTGTCAGGACATCATCATCTCTTCTAATACTTCCCCAGAGCGTCCCACTGAGCAAGTTCCTCGGAATTCAAATGCAAGAGGAGGCACTTAGATTCCACCCCCAGAGGACACCAAATTTGATGAGGGGGAGGGGTCCCCAGATCACCATTTGAGGACTTGTCCTTTGGAGGCATCCTGACATCCTGAAACAAAGGCGGTTGGACCTCCAACACCCTCCCTCTGGAGGAATCTGTGCTCCTGGTTGCTTTCGAGTCTGTCCCATAAACTTCTAGGATGACCTCCCTTGGCCAATGAGCTCATAAATCTAGATGTTAAGTTGTCTATATCGCCTTCGTTCTTGCTGGTTGGGATCGGAGCCGATCCTCGGCTCAGACTCAGCCATCTTCTATAGCTCGAGAGCTGTTTACTGGCTCGAGGCTACCCCTTATCCCATGATGCCTAGCGTTAGCTACCCAGATCTCGTTTGCCACTTCAGCTGCGAGGTGTCATTTTTCTGGCTCAGGCTTGTATTAAGTTTATTATAGAACTTTTTTCTACAAAAAAATAGTTTTTTTTCCTAGGGGTTATTGTTATTGTTAGTTTGATATTTGTGGTATTAGCTAAGTGTGTAGTACTAGTTCCTTCCTTCCATTTTTTAGAACTCGTTTAAATTAGAGAGTTCTCCCCCTCCCCTCCTTTCCTATTCTGTCAGGTTAGCCATTTAAGTTAGAGGCTTTCCTTCTATCTTTTTTATAGGCCAGCCGTTTGAGTTAGAGGCTTCCTATTTATATATATATATAAAAAAAAAAAATTAGTCTGTAGTATACTGAGTTTTTTTTCTGTAGACTGTATATTATTGTCATCTGTGGTTGTTCTTTTTTGGTTTCAGGATGTCTAAAGAATCCAAGGTGTCTGAGTTCAAGAAGTGTGACTCATTCTGTCAGAAAATGTCTCTGACAGATGGGCACACTTCTTGCATCTATTGTTTAGGCGCTGTGCACCTGCAGGACTCTTGTTCTATCTGCCATGCATTTAATCCAAGAGTTCTGCAGAAGTGCAAGAATAAGCTTATTCTTTGGGGTCTTTTAAAGCCCCAGGATTCACCGGCCATGACTCAGCCTGTGAAATCCCCTAAAGTTACCAAATGCTCCAAATTCGGAGCCGTCTTTGGTTCAAACTCTTCCTACCACTTCGGTTCCGGATGGAACCGATAAGACTACCTCCCCATCGGCTCCATCAGAAACTTCGGAGCCGTCGTGGAGCCACAAGAGGCTGAGGTCTCCCTCTCTAGAATCGATTAATTTGGCGCCTCTGTCTCCCCTGCTTCAGAGCGAGCGCAGTCACAGATCTTCTCACTCCTCTCGATCCTCTAGGCTCTCGGATCACGACATGGAGAGAGTAAGTCAGTAGGTTGCTTAAGTCGCAGGCACATGTCGAGATGTTGACCAGCCCTCCTCAACAGGTGTCGGCTCCGTCCACTTCTGTCTATGTTCCTCCTCCGACTCCATTGAGCTCAGAGCCGGAGTTTGTTGGGGTTAGAGTAGTGGAACCGTCGGCTCCGACAATTCTTTCTCCTTTGGTTCCGTCATCGGCTCCAATTCCCTCGATGGTGCTGTCCGTCGAGGGATCTGGGCGCCAGGGCTCCCTCATCGGCTCCAAGGGGGCGAGTGGCATTGGATCCTTTTCCGACCCCGTTCTCCCTCTCGGAGCTTCGGCGCAGGTGAGCTCGGCTCCTACATCGGCCTTGGAGCCGTCTCCCTCGGTGTGGAGAGGGATTCCGATTTCCTCTGAACCGGAACCTTCTCTGCATCGTGGCAGGGACACCTTCGATGTCATAAGGAGTGTGGTGGCCACTGAGTCAGCTCCAATATCGGCCCCATCCCCTGTAGTGCCTGTGCCATCCTCTGCTCCTCCTCCAGACCCCAAGCGTGGGGAACCGGCATTCCAGGGCACCCCATTGGGTGTTTCCTCTTCTTCCGAGGTCTCCCCTGATCATTCAGAGGAGCCCCCTCGTAAGAAGAAATGCAAGAGGAAGCACATTGACTCCCCTGAGTCTGTCACTTTGGATACAGACTTAGATGACTCGGAAGGGTCCCCGAGATCCCCCTCTGAAGATGTTTCCTTTTCGGACATCCTCGAAATGCTTAAGCAGAGGGAGAACTGGAATTCCCCTAGCCCCTACCGAGGATGAGTCTGTATTCCTGGATGCATTCGGTTCCCGACCTTCCACCTCCTGGGTTTCTCTGCCTTTCGATCCAGTTATGTCTGTGGTGGCTCGAAAGTCCTGGTCAGCCCTGGACACAGTGAAACCAACCCCGAGGAGACCTGGGAAGTTTATCACTGCACCCCACGATAAGCAGTTCCTTACCAAAGGTGTTCCTGTGGATGCCATGGTGGTAACTGCAGCCACAAAAAAGGAGTTAGCGGAAACTACTTCCTCTGTCCATCCTCCTAACAAGGAGTCTAGGACTATGGACAGATATGGGAAGCAAATGTTTGCTTCAGCGACCTTTTCTATGAGGTCATTGAACTACTTATGCCATTTTACTTGGCTTCAGAGGGATCTCCTTAAAGAGCTCGGAGATACCCTTCAAGATCCATCAGCTGAGGGGGCTCAAGCTAAAGTGGCTTCCCAGCTGGCGACTCTTAATTCAGTAGTCAACTCCTCCATGAGGCTCATTTCCTATGCAGCCGATGGTGCGAGTAGAGCCGCAGGTACGGGCGTGGCCCTTAGGAGACGTGCATGGATGCGGCTGTGTAACTTTGCGGAACCCTATAGAGCGTCATTCACCAACACCCCCTTTGATGGTTCCTTTCTTTTTGGACCACAGGTGAAAGACACTTTGACTAGGTGTGAGCAAGAAGGCAAGACTCTCTCTGCTGTGGGAGTCCATTTTTCCACTCCTTCCAGACCATACCCCAAGGGTCAGAAGAGTGGTAAAATGTGGTTCCGAAAATCCCAGGGAGCCTCGCCTGACACACGTAGCGATTTGTTTTCCTCCAGGGGCAGAGGGGGAAATAACAATAGACGCCGCCGTCGTGGCAGAGGGGGTCCGCAGTACCAGGGCAACAGAGAATCCTTCTCTGAGAAGCCCTTTCAGCATCCCTGAAGGGTTGCCCGGCTGCCCGCCTCTGGAGGCAGTCGGGGGAAGACTTTTACTGTACCCAAAAGCCTGGCAAAATTTAACGCAAGACAAATGGGTATGGTCAGTTATATCCGGAGGTTACAAAATCCCCTTCTCTCAACCCCCCCTACTGTTGAGCAAATCTCTTCCAGATGTTCCACCCAATCTGAGGGACCAAGCAGTCATAGAAGTTTCAAGACTACTAGAAAAAAAGAGTCATCCAGGAAGTCTCGGCAGACCAACATGGATCCGGAACTTACTCAAGGTTCTTTTTGGTACCAAAAAAGACAGGGGACTGGAGACCGATTCTGGATCTCAGCAGACTAAACAAGTCTGTTCAAAGAACAAAGTTTCGGATGGTCACGCTACAGTCCATTCTACCTTTTCTGAGTCAGGACAATTGGATGTGCTCTATAGATCTTCAGGATGCGTACTACCACATCAAAATGGACAGGCGCTCCAGGAGATTCCTTTGCTTCTGGCTGGGAGCCAGTCATTACCAGTTCAGAGCTCTGCCCTTTGGTCTTGCCACAGCCCCCAGGGTGTTCACCAAATGTATGGCAGTGGTCACGGCTCACCTGAGACGTCAAGGATTCCAGGTGTTTCCATATCTAGACGACTGACTCCTCACTGCTACTACCAGGCATCAACTCCTGCAAGCCAGGGACTACACATTCACAATCTTCTCCCAGTTAGGCATCACAATAAACTTCAAAAAATTTGCCTTGTTGCCATGTCAATCTATCACTTATATAGGAGCAGACTTAGACACAAGGAACATGTCTGCAAGGCTACCGCCAGACAGGTTGTCTACAGTTCGCCAGCAAGTACAAATTCTAATGCAGAGCAAAAGGATCCAAGTCAGGTTCATCCTTCAAACTCTGGGTTCCATGGCGGCGGCAATTCTTCTAATCCCTCTGGCCCGCTTTCACATGAGAATCCTTCAGTGGCTTCTGTTCACACAGTGGTCTTTCCAACAGCTACCCATGTCTCACATGATCATGATTACAGAAGCATGCAAAAGGCACCTTTCTGGTGTATGGTCTCCCTACTAGTGTCTCAGGGCAGACCCTTCATTCAGCCCCCTCCAGTTGCCACAGTGACCACAGATGCCTCCCTAATAGGGTGGGGGGGCATTATCAGGGCAGGACAGTCCTAGGCACTTGGCAGCCTCACGAGTACCATCTGCATATAAACGTCCTAGAAATGAGAGCCGTGCTCCTAGCGTTGCAAGCTCTTCAGGACTCTCTCCCTTCTGGGACCAATGCAATTCAAACGGACAACATGTCAGTGGTATGGTACATCAACAAGCAGGGCGGAACCAGGTCCTATCCCCTATGTCGAGAAGCACTCAGACTCTGGCAGTGGGCGATTTCCTCCCAACAATTTCTGATTGCGACGCACATCCCTGGGAAGTCCAATGTCATAGCAGACAGGCTCAGCAGAGCTATTCTCATGCCTCACGAGGGGTCTCTGAATCAGGTAGTTGCGGATCTGATCTTCAACAAATGGGGACAGCCTTTCTGTGATCTTTTTGCCACCCCCTTCAGCAGCAAATGCAGCAACTACTTCTCCCTTCTTCCGCTTCCAGGTCACTCTCCCAGAGACGCTCTAGTCCACGATTGGCCTCAGGGACTTCTTTATGCCTTCCGTCCGTTTCCCCTGATACCGAAGCTCATACAGAAAGCTATATCGTTGGGTTGCAAAATGATCCTCATTGCCCCCTACTGACCTCAACAGATATGGCTTCCGTTTCTGCATCATTACCTTCTCGAGCAGCCCTGGACTCTCGATCCAATTCCAGACCTACTGATTCATCAGTCAGGCAGGTTGCATCAATCCCCCAAACACTCCAGTTCACAGTTTGGTTGCTCCACTTCCAACCCTAGCCAGGCTTCCCAGCATTTCCATGGCCGTGCATGAGAGTATTGTGTCCTCACAAGTCCACGACTAGAAAAACTTATGCTAGTAAATGGAAACGTTTTTCTTATTGGGCAGAGGCTACGAACATAGATACTTTTTCATCCCCAGTCCACGAAATTTTGGCGTTCCTAGCACAACTCTTTCGTTCTGGGTCCACTTCTGCTACAATCAGGGTTCAATTGGTGGCCATTTCTAACTTTCATGTTGGGTTGTCTAATTCAAACATTATGTCTCATAAGCTGTGTAAAGCCTTTATAAGAGGGACTACTCTCCTTAGACCTCCAGTGAGAGATCCCCCTCCTCCTTGGGACCTTAATTTGGTGCTAACCTCCCTAATTATGCCCCCCTTTGAACCTGCAGCATCCTGCTCAATTAAATTTCTGTCTTGGAAAACACTCTTTCTGGTAGCTATTACACCAGCCAGATGTGTCTCTGAACTTCAGGCACTATGTGTTTGTCCTCCATACTTGGTTTTTCATAAGGACAGGGTTGCTCTGAGGACTAATCCATCTTTCCTTCCGAAAGTCTGCTCAGAAAATAATTTAAACCAATCTATAGATCTTCCTGTGTTTTTCCCTAACCACACCAACAAGGCAGAATAAAAATTACACCAACTGGACGTTCACAGACAATTGCGTTTTTACTTGCATAGGACCAAGGATACAAGGAAGTCGGACCAACTATTCCTTTCCTATGCACGAGGCAAACAAGGTCTCCCAGTTTCCAAAGTGACCTTATCCAGGTGGTTGTCTCACATTATTACCTTCATTTACCAATTGAGAAACAAAGAGTTGGCTATCAAACCGAAAGGTCATTCTACTAGGGCTTTGGCCACCTGTGTAGCCTTCCAATCTAGGTTGCCCATGGATTCTATTTGTGCAGCTGCCACATGGGCAAATCCTCATACTTTTATTTCTCATTACATGCTAGATATGGTCTCCAGGAGCAGAGCCGACTTTGGTTCCACTGTTCTGAAGAGTCTGTTCCAGTGTGTTGCCCAGGATTGTAGGTGCTTGGGACGCTGTCCCAACCAGCAAGAATGCAGGCAAGATAGACAACTTAACATAAAGAAGTTGTGTACCTACCATAATGTTCCATGTTAGTTGTCTTCATCTCGCCTTCCTTCTTGCGTCCCACCCTCCGTCCCCCTGTCCTATTGGATTGAGAGGAGTTTTGGCTTCATTGGCTGAGTATTCTATGGTTTGTTTCCACTACTGACTTAGAGAACATGATAGGTAGGCTCAACCTGTTTATTGGGCAGGTTGGTTCTCTGGCTAAGTCTGGGGTTAGCTATTACAAACGAGATCTGGGTAGCTAGTGCTAGGCATCATGGGATAAAGGGTAGCTTCGAGCCAGTAAACAGCTCTCGAGCTATAGAAGTTGGCTGAGTCAGAGCCGAGGATCAGCTCTTCTCCCAAACAGCAAGAAGGAAGGCGAGATGAAGACAACTAACATGGAACGTTATGGTAGGTACATAACTTCTTTTTTTCTCAACATGAGTGGAAGGAGACAGACACTGTAGAGCATGTACCCAAAGACCAGACAAGATTTTAGCTCCCCCCTAATGACTGGGCACACTGTTGCAAGGGAGTCCCGGTTGACGCCATGGTTGTGGCTGCCGGCACGAAGAAAGAATTGGTAGAACAGAGTTCCGCTCTCCATCCTCCTAACAGAGTCCATGGCTATGGAGAGTTTTGGGAAGTGCATGTATGCTTCAGTGACCTTTGCCCTCAGGTCACTAAATTGTCTGCACATTTTATGAAGTTACAAGGACATCTGACCAAACAGCTTGACATTTCTTTATGTCCATGTCAGCTGAGGATAAAAATAAAATCTCCTTGCAACTGGCCATCTCCCCAGTCTGTTTCAAATGTATTTATGAGGTTGATCTCCCATGCAGTGGATGGTACCTCATGGGTGGCAGGCTCAGGCATAGCCATCAGGAGACATGCTTGGATGTGATTGTGATTTTTGTGGAGTCCTTTAAGTCTTCATTCATCAGTGTGCCTTATGATGGATCTTCCCTGTTTGGCCCTAAGGTTAGAGATGTTCTTCAGATGTGAACAAGAGGGAAAGACCATGTCTGCTGTGGGTATATGTTTTTCAAACCCCCAAAGGCCTTTCTCAGGGAATTGTTGAGGAGGAAGAAAAATGTGGTTTAGAAAATCCCAGGGTCCTTTTCAAGATTGACATGGAGATAGATCCCCCTGGGGTAGAGGGAGGAACTTGATTGGAAGATGCCATCCTCATGGCAGAGTTAGCCCGCAGAACCAGGGCTTCAGGGATTGTTCTTTGATAAGCCCTATCAGTGCTTCTGAAAAGAGCCTGGCTCTTCCCCTCCGGAGGCTGTGTAGGGATGTTTGTGTCTGCACCTGAGAACCTGGCTATCTGTTATAAAAAAATTCCTGGGTGCAGAGAATCATACCTAGAGGTTATACTATACCATTTTCTCTGATCCCTGCCAACAGTGTAAAGAAAATCCCTGATATTCCACCCAGTCATAGGGAAGCAGTATCTAGAAATAAAACAGCTGCTAGAAAAATGTCTTCAAAGAGGTCACCCCAGACCAAAGAGGATCCATAACTTACTGAAGGTTTTTCTTAGTTTCAGAAAAGACAGGGTACTTCAGGCCATTTGTGGATTTTGCCAAATTGAATCAGTTCGTGCAGTATTCAAAGTTTCAGAAGATCATAAGTGCACTTTTGCCTCTGCTGCAAAAGGATGATTGGATGTGCTTGGTAGACCTTCAGGATGCATACTATCATATCAGAATGAACAGGTGCTTCAGAAGATACCTGTGCTTCCAGCTGGGACACTGTCATTACCAGTTCTCAGCACTGCCCTTTGGTCTCACCACAACCCCCAGGGTGTTCACCAAATGCATGGCAGTGGTAGCAGCTCAAGTGACTGATGGGATTCTGAGTGTTTCCATATCTAGATGACTGGCTTCTAACTGGCTCCAGCAGGCATTGACTTCTACAGGCAAGGGACTACTTACTCCAGTTGTGTGTTCATCTGTGCATCTGTCAGTTGCAACAAATCTCAGCTCATACCTACTCAGGTTCTGGAGTTCATAGATGTTCATCTGGATATAGTCATCATGTCTTCCATGTGCTGAAATCCAGACACTGTGGTTCCAAGTCAAGAAAGTGATTCGTTTTTTTTTCTTCCAGCCCAATTTAATCTTACAAGCCTGGATATCCATTGTACCAGCTATCACCCTTGTTCCTTCTTCAGAGGACACTTTCAGTTCACTGATCCATTTTTCAACACTCCTTAACTGCTTCAGTCAAGACTACTCAAGAATGCAAACAATATCTTTTTTGGTGGATTCATTAAAACCAGCTCTTCAAAGGCTATCCATTTGTTTTTCCCATGGCTGCAACCACAGTCACCACGGGCACCTCCCAGTTTGGGGAGGGGGGGGTCACTGCTTGGGAAGGACACTTAAAGGTATATGGTCCCCCAAAGAGGCCCAGATGCATGTCATTGTCCTGGAGATGACAGCAGTTGTCCTAGGGTTGCAGGCCTTTCAAAATGTTCTCCCATACAGGACGTATGCCATTCAGATGGACAGTATTAGTGGTGTGGTGCTTCAACAAACAGGAACCAGAGCTTACCCACCTTGTCGAGAAGCAATGAGAATGTGGTAGTGGATGATCTCTTCTGATCACTTTCTCATAGCAAAGCATATCCCAGGGAAATCCAGTGTGATTGTGGACAAACTAAGCAGGTTCACTCTGATGCCTCTCAAGTGGTCTCTCAATGTAGAAATGGTGGAGAGAATTTTCCATCAGTGGGGCCAACTGTGTTTCAGTCTTTGCCTCTCTCCTGAAAAAAAAACAAATACAACAGGTTCTTTGCCCTGATCCCCCAATCGGGTAGTCCTCAAGAGATGCTCTAGTCCACGATTGGCCCCTCCTGTCTTCTCTGTGCTTACATGCTGTTACCTCTCATACCCAAATTTCTACATAACGCATTCTGGTTGAAGAGCACAGTTATCCTCATTGCACCATTTCGGCCTGTGGTTCCCTTCCTTTGACCTTACCTTTTACATCCACCCTAGATACTGGATCCCCCTCTGGACATCCTGTCTCACCCAACAGGTATGACTCATCCAGACCTAGCAGGCCTCAAACTGATGACATGGTTTCTCTAGCCCCACTGATTGCTAGACAGTCCAGGCTGTTCTCCCTGGTATGTCATAGCTTGTTATTTTCTCAAAAAGCTTCTACTAGGGAGACTTCCAAGATGGCTGCACATTGAGTAGCAGCTTAATTCTAGCTTTCCCAGTTAGCAGAGAAAACTAGTGGACCTAGGTTTCTGGATGAATTTCAATAACTAGCTAATTACTGCACTGTCTGAATGCCAGGAAAAAGAAATAGAGAGGACCTGAAGGAAAATCAGCTACAAAAGTCAACAGTTCAGCAAAAAGCAATGCAAGCTCCAGGCATCTTTTCCATTAACCTAGAGGGGAAAGTAAGGCAACTGCATACAGACCTGACTGAAATAAATGAAACCCTGATGGGATATATCAACTCAAGCAATAAAAGGGTTGAAAAAATGGAAGAAGCTTTAAACAGATATTCAGATGAGGTGATAAAACTTCAAAATTCATAGGTTGAAATGAAGAAAAGGCTGGCTGAATATGAGACAAGAAGAGATGTTTCAAAAAACAATAGCATTGGAGGACGGAGCATGTAGGGAAAACCTGAGATTTTCTGTTGTGCTGGAGAAGCTGGAAGGAATATACTGTGTTAATTTTATGAAAGCAAAGATAAGCAACAGGACTGGTATTCCACAACAGGAATTGAAAGGGCACATCATGTTTATACTTCAAACCTGGCTATGAGAAAACAGCATAGACCGTTAATATTGAAGATGCAATTTTACCAGCAGGAGTTGATTCTGACAAAACTGTGGCAGAAGGACAAAGTACTAAAAGTGGGAGACAGAGTGTTTGTGGAGAATTATTCATTGTACACCAGGCAGAAGACATGTTATATTATTGCAACAACAAAGCAACTAAACCTCAAGAGCATATTTCATTACCACAAACAGGACTTGCATATATAGGTGTTCCACACAGACCTCCTGGATGATCCCCCCCCCACCGAAGGTATTCTGCAAAACTATATAAGGTTTGCTTGAGAAAATCTTGATACTTTTGTACAGTAACAGCAGCCAGAAGATGCTGGGTATAAACCATTGCCTCAGTCTGTAGATATTGGGGCCCTCACTATTTTCCACAAGAGTTGCAAGATGGCTGCACACTGATCAGCAGCTTAATTTCAGCTGTCCCAGTGTGAAAACAGAAACTTGAGTAAAGGGAGCCAGTGAAAATGTCAGTTTGTGTAAAATTCACTAAGTGCACTGCTTAGATGCAGCAAAGAAAAAATTAGAAAACCTGAAAAGAAAGGAAAGATGAAGAGAAAACGCTGGCTAGGAAGACTCCTGCAGCTGTTCAGCAAAAAGCAGTTCAAGCATCAGCTTTGGTACAAGAGATGCCTTCCAGTAATTTAGAGGGCAAAAAAGATAAGATAAATCAAGTGCACTCCGATGTGACTAAAATAAATGAAACCTGGAAGGAATATGTCAACTTAATTTACAAAAGGCTGGAAATAATAAATGCTTTAATTAGCTATTTAGATGAACTGATAAAACTGCAAACTCGGAGGTTGAAATGAAGAAAAGGCTCATTGAGCATTAGGCTTTTCAGGAAGAGCCTTTTCAAAGAACAAATGGAGTTAGAAGACAAGAGTACATAGAGAGATATCCAGATTTTCTACCGTACCAGATAAGGTGGAAGGAACAGTTTCTGTTTCTCTTAACTTTTTGAAAGCACAAATAAGTGACTGGACTGGTGTTCCATAGCAGGATTTTCTATTTGAAAGGGCATATAGAGTGTATTCTCCAAACCTGGCCTTGAGAAGTCAACCATGACCTATATTAGTAAAGATGTTAACCAGTAGAAAGAGTTGATCCAGACAAAAGTGTGGGAATAGTGAAAAGTATTAAAAATTGGAGACAACAGAATTCCTGTAAAGTGATTATTCACTGTACACAAGGCTAAAGAGAAGCAAATTTATCTCTGCAGTCGGGGAATATTGAGAGGTAGTTGTGATATTCAAATTGCTGTCTTCAGAATATTTTATCCTGGAGGCTCAAAAACCGTTTTGGATGCAGAACAGGCTAAGGAGGGAATAAAGCAAGTTTATCCAACAAAAAGTGAGCTAGCAAGCAGAAGGAGACTCTGCTTATTCTTCAGACTATAAAACTCATAGAAAGACTTTGCCTGTGAAACTTTTTCCATTGTTCCAAAGGAAACTGATTGAGGGATAGAAAAAGCACAGACGTTTACTAGAAGACTTGGGAGTACACTGGATTTGAATCAGAGTCTGGTGTTGAGAGGTAGAGATGATCAGGCAGACCAGCAACAATCACATTTGGAAGTATGGCTTTGCTAGAAAATGTGGCTGAGAAAGACTGGAGTTTTGTTGACTTTATTAAACTTGAGTGGACTGTAAAGCATATACCCCACTTTGTGTCATTAATGTTTAGAAGGACACTGAAGTGGAAAATAACTTAAGAAAAACAATTTGGGATGAAGTTTTAATAAATTTAGTTTGTAACTTGCAAAAATTCTCAGTTCTGGTGGTCTGTCTTTTTGGGGGTATGTTGAAGAATTAATGCCAGATCCACTGCAGTGGCCATGTACTATTGAATCCAGGTAGTAGTGCTCCATAACCGACAGATTAAGCCATGCCACTTAAAAGGATATGTAGATGGTCACTCGGTCAGAAGTTTACAGAGAGATTATTTCATCTGTTAAGACATCCTTTTTGTGATTTCTGTATTTCTTCAAATACCAGATGCAATAGTTATTTCTTAATCTACTTCAAGGGGTTGAGCAAAGACACCCCTTTTTATAACCCTAGTTTATTGACCTCCTCTGCATCTCCCCTTTTTCCTCTAATGATGAAGTTCATAAGGAAAGACGTTCTTCACAATACAAAAGTGATTATAATCCCATTTTTTAAACAGGAAACATCTTAATAATCATGCATGACATAGACAATCGTATATTTATATAAACGAAAACAAACCATAGTGACGTAATTTTAGTTGTAGACATTACACATTACTTAACTTTCCAGTCATTGTCAGTCAGACATTACATAGCTCATTCAAATCCTGCTTTCTTTTAAACATTGTTCCTCCTCTGCATGTATTGTTCCCACAATTCCTTTTTTTCCTGCGGGTTTGCTCCTACCCTTTTCTGAAGATCTCATTTCCAGTTGTTTTATTTATGTTACTGTATCCCCTACTTATAGTACAGTTTGTTTAGACTTTGATTTCCATTTTCTAGTAATTGCTTTTTTGGCAACCACTGTAATTAGACTCAGCAAAGCCTTACTATGTCTAGGAAATTTCCGATTCTGTATCATAGTTCAAAAAAAATCATTTCCTTAGTTGCACCAATTTACTCACCCAGTGTCTGACAAAGTAGTTTGCAAGGAATCTGTAAAGATTGCCAACTCATTACACTCCCAGAAAATATGTTCCCAGTTACCTCTCTTCCCCATCACATCTCCATCATTCGCTGTCTTCCTAAGGAAAAGTCTTTTGGAGTCTACTTAGGGTATAAAAATACCTATGTAAACACTTCCAAGCAATGATCCTAAATCTTCTAGACTTGGAGGCATATTTGGGAGAGAAACGTATATCCCCATTGTTTCTTTGTGAATTGTTTATCCAGTTTCTGTTCCAATCCTTTCTAACTTCCTCTGATTGATTTTTATAGTTTATCATGCAATATTTTGTATGCTGTACTAATTATTCCTTTTTTAGCAGCAGCTTCTGTTCTAGATTCTTCTAAAAACTCTACCAGTGCTGGTCTTTCGCTTAGGACCCCTTATTTCTTTTCTCTTTGCCTATACTGTGATATCAATCTTCGATAGGGAAAGCAATCACTAGCTCGACTGTAATTCCATTTTAACTTCAACAACCTTGGCTTCCTTCTTCTTCAACCCATTCTTCTACACAGACCTTAAGATTTTAAATTTCAGGATGTTGATCTCTCTCTCAACTTTCAGGCAAGCTTCATCCAGACCTTCACACTGTCAGACTAACACTTTTCCAGGTATTGCTAAAAGTCCTGGCTTCTCTGCTTGGAATAGATTCCATAATTTCATTGGTTCATACCTTCTATCCAAAAGACCTGCTGGGACAGTATAGTTTATACCCTCTCATAGCATTTATACCTAGAGTTCTTAATTATTTGATGGAATAGTTTGATTCTGGATTGCTATTCCTCTGTCAAAGTCCACTTGGCAGCAATTTTCATATACCACTTGGATCAGTTTTTTTTCTTCCTAGCATCTAAGCCCTGTAAAGTATTTCTCTGAGGAACTTTTGTTTAACGGTTATTGGACTCCCGATTATAGAGTGCAGCAAGGGGCCTTGCAGGAATGGACACTAATCAGGGAGCCCAGGATCCTCAACAGTATCTGGAAATGTATTGGATCCTATGATGTCCCCTTTCTCCATAACAGTTGGGTTATTCACCCTTCAGCAATTCCGAGTTGCAAATGTTTGACACAGTTGCTTTTCTAGAGCTCTCCTATCTCCCATAGTGCTGTCATTCCTGTCTTAGCACCAGACATGATCTTCTTCTAGCGTTCCTTCCTTCAAGTAAAGGTAAGACATTTTTTTTAAATTAGATATGCCATTATTTTCCATACTGCTTTGATAACTTTTGTATCCTCCTCCTTTATACTTGCTGTTTTATGACAAGCTATTTTGAATTTTTTTTCTTTATAGCTTCTCCCGTTTCTCTATCCAAGGCTTACCTTGGCATTCTAATCCTTCTGTCACCTGACAGAAAAGTTTTCAGACTTTGGTCCATTACCTATAATTGTTGCTTCCCTTATCACACTCATTTTCATTCAATCCATTTTTCACATGTTGCACGTGAAGTAAACATTACTTTCAAGTGTAACGGAGAGTATCGACCTTAGAAAGTCACCAGTGTTACTTGGTTGGCAACGCAGTAATTATCCCTATTGCACAAAGTTCTTTGGGGGGTGTATTAACATCTCAGTTTTTCATCACTTTTTCTAGAGTCGAAGCACTTTTTTTGCTAGCCACAGCAATCATTTTTGTGAAGTTCTTCATCTAATTTTGCTTATCCTATATTTTTTGTTGGAAAATGGGAAAAGGTTTCAAAGGAAACCTAATACCCTCTGCTCATGTCTTGGTTGATTTGGACACCCTGGATTCATATTCTTCACCTAGTAACAATGTCAATCCTTCATGTTGTTGTCACAGGTCCTCTAGGGTATCATTGTTTTTCCAACATGTTTTGGTTCCTATTTCATGAAAGATTACAGTGGAGTACAAAAGTTTGGACATAATGTGCAGTTGCTTGCATTTATGGATGGCGTGTAGAAATTGATTTCTTTGCTGGCACATTGCTGAAGAGAAATCAGTGTCCACATATATCCTTCTCTGTTCCAGTTTCAGGTTTGCACCCATTTTTGGACAAGGCAAGTTCTTATTGCTTCAAGGATTGAAATTTCATTGGGATGGTTTGAGGCATCTTTAGCCATTCCCACAGAGATGTACATCATATGTACCTGTTCTGCTTGTAAATTAGTGTCTGATATATCCGTCCAGCTACCTGTAATTTCCAGCATAATTTCAGACAACTAGTGTCCTCACTTTTTTCAGGGATGATTGTGAAAAATAGAATTTCCCTTCTTGATCCATCTTCTAGCTCTATTTAACTACATTCTCATTTTGTCTTCTGTGGTCTCATGTTTGATATACTTGCTTTTCAGATCTTCAGTAGATTTCTGCAGGGATGTAATGTTGTCTGAGTACTTATTCAACATTTCTTCCATTTCCTCCATTTTTTTCATGTAATCATGCTAATTTTGGAAATTTCAGCATGTATTCATGAGACCTTTTCTTTTGTAGAGGCTTCCATTAAAACCCATTTCTTTTCAGCCAGTCGTTGTTGCAGAGAGCCTGCCATATGGTCTGGATGGTCCGAAGCCATAAAAGTGTGATTAGCAGAAATTTTCTAGTTTTTCCGACCTTTTTATTTTATAGTATTCTTTTTTGGTACTCATAGGTAGGGCCTTTGTCTTCTTAGTCCCTCTTATAGTATTTTAAGCAGCTTTATCTGAATGTTTAGTTTTTTCTGAGAAGGGTGGGGATAATTACACTACAGTTTATTCCATACCCAGCTGGAAGTCTCTTCCACATACTGCATTTTAGTAATTTTTCAGAGACATTTTTTTAAGGTTTTTTGTATCTTTCTGTCCTACCTCTGGTTTCTCCCTTTTTTAAATATGAATTGTTATAACTGATATTTTACCTTCCCTTTACAACTTATTCGTCTGTAATGGAAAAGGCTTCAGGTTTAAAAAAAATGTGTGAAGTGCAGGCATAAAATCCCACTACAGGATCTGTACCAGCAGTGTGTTATCAGTGTTGGATTAGGGTATCTCGGTGCAAAATGTATTTTTGAATCCTTCAGTCCACTTTTTCTTAGGCAGGAAGAGTAAAGTCATCCTAAAAGGCTTTTTCCTTGACATCATGGGAGAATCAGACAGTGAATCTGTCTCCGCTTCCCAAAGGTGCTGAAAGAATCCCTTCCAAGGCTTCTGATAGACAAACGTAAAGAGAAGGATATGGAGAAAATGTAAAGGTGAGGAGAAAAAGGCCACCTGATTCTCTTCAATCTTTTCTTTTCCTGAAGAATGCAAATCTTTCACTACAAATTATTTTTCCAACACCAATTCCTTTAGAACCATCGTTATCTCGACTTTTGGTATTGACTGTAGTTGACACTGAAACAATTGTTATTGAAGAAAAATCTTCAAAGAAATGTTCTTCTCTGAGTTCCCAGTCTTCTGACAGGGAGCTCTTGAAATTAGTAAGCTCTAGACCACCTTTAGTGGCCTCATTTAGGTCTGCTGGGTCCTCCCGAAGTATGGTAGACTTCACCTGGCAATGGATGTTGATGGGCTTTGTGAAGGGACAAAAACATTGGAGTCATCCCACCCCTCTTACATTTGCTCCTTCCCCAGCAGCCATATTAGCGTCTGTGGTACTGGAACTGAAGTTACCACTGGTCATTCGCCTGTCAGTACCTACCACACCTACTGCATCCGTTCTAACAATATGTTCTGTAGATTCAACTCCAAGTCATCGGAGCTGTATTTGTCTCGGAACTGATCTGTCAGTGCTGAAGTTCCTGGGTCCTTGGCATTGAATTGTTTGGGTGTGTTTGCGAATATGGATTTTAGGTGCTCAGTACCTTTCGACTTTGATCTCCAGTTGGGACCCAGCTAATCCTTTGGCACTGGGATCATAGCCATCTGGTATGTCTGTACCTATTTGCCTTTAGACTTTGGATGACTCTGGCTTCCCTCCTCAATGCTGATGGTGTTGACATCAGCAATTGAGAGGATTTCGGGACTGTAACCTATTCGGGAAGAGCATGCTGCTAGTGTTTTGGCTCTACCCTTGCATTCCATTCTGTCTGCAGCTTTCAGGCCTTGCCATCAGTCCTAAGACAGCCCAGCCGTAAAAGCCTTTATCTCTTCCTTCAACAAGGGCACAAGGACAAGTCTGGTTCCTCAGAAGACTTTCCTCCACTAAAGCGTAGAAAAAGTGTCAAGTGTAGGAGGTGACCCTTGGCATCCCATATGGAATCTGTCACTTGGGACACAGTTTTTGACTCCATCTTCAGAGAAGTGATGGAAATAATGAGGTGGTGGTGTGTGTGGGGCTGGCCGCTAACATCACTTTTAAAGATCAGGAGGTGTTCACTGAGGCTTTTAGAACTGGCCCATCCACTTCCTGGGAAGTGTATCCTGATGAATACTTTATAGACTTGGTGGCGAAGAGGGCATGGTGAGACCCAGATGTGGTGGAACCAATCCACTAAACTGAACAAAATCTTTAAGACCTCCAGTAGACTGCCTTTGTTAGACTAAACTACCTCAGATAGGTTTCAGTGTGGCTGCAGTAGCCACAAAGAAAGAGCTTTCAGTGTGGCTGCAGTAGCCACAAACAAAGAGCTGTCAGAAGAAAGCTTTACAGTCTATCCTTCGGATAGGGAGTCCATGATAGACTGATCTGGAAAGTGGGTTTCTTTTTGGAAACCTCCACCCCACAACACTGGACAGAAGAAAGATAATGGAAGCTCAATTGCCCATCATGTTGATTATTACCAATCTGACCGTGAGTCAGCAGCTGATAGGGCAATGGGCACTTGCATATCAATGTGCCATCATGTATGGCTGAGACTGTACAATTTTGTGGACAAACTTAAGGCATCTTTCCTAATGCCCATTACTCTGGATCATCTCTTAATTCACAAGGTTAAGGATATTTAATGAAGACTGAGCAAAGAGGAGAAATGCTGTCTACCACTGGAATTTGATTTGTTACCCCTCAGTGATCCTTTTACGGCAATCTGAGGAGTAACAAGGTACACTGGTTTAAGAAATCCCACCATTCTTCATTCAGCACATCTTAGGTTAGGGCCCCTTGTGGCAGGTAGAGGACTTTAATGGATGCTGATTCAGGGGCAGAAGGCATCTACAGAACCAAGGGTTTAGAGGCATCTTTGAAGGAAACTTTTTCACTGCTCCTGAAGAGTTGCCAATTGCTTTCCAAAGGGGCAAGTCAGGAGACGTTTCTTCCTTCACCCTTAAAATTGCTTGTCCATTAAAGGACATTTCCTGCGTGAAGAAAGTGATACCAGAAGCTATATCATTCCATTAATTTCTACCCCCAAATAAAGTTCAAAGGCCCTTTCAGATGTTGCTTTCCACCAAAAAGGGCTGCAGTGAGAGAATTTTTTTACAGCAGCTTCAAAAGAGATCCATCAAAGAGGTTACACCAGACCAGAGATAATCTGGGATCTATGAGAGATTCTTTTTAGTTGTAATGAAAAACAAGGACCTCGGGATCAGCCTAGACCTCAGTGGCCTAAATCTTCATATAAAAAAGAAATTACTGATGGCTATGGTGCAGTTCATGCTTTCATTCCTATGGGAGGGTGGACTGGATGTGCTCAATAGATCTTAAGAATGCCTAATACAACATCAAAATTATGAGGCAGTCCTGGGTTTCTCCTCTTTTTTTGTCTGCACGCCACTCATTACAGTTTCTGAACCTTTTCTCTTTGTCTCACCACAGCCCCACAGGTATTTACCAAATGCACTTTGGTAGTCGCAACACATCTCGGGCTACAAGGGTTCCACCTCTTCCCCCTTCCTAGATGACTGGCTGCTAATTGCAAACACACAGTAATCTTTGATCTTAGCAAGAGACTACTTGCTCCACTTTTATCAGTCATTTGGTATCGCCATAAACTTTGAAAAATCAAGTTTGGATCCTACTCAGTCCATATTTTTTTAATAGGATGCCATCTAGATATGACAAACCAAATCTTAAAGCTTCCAGAGTCGAGGCTGATTTCCATGCAGCCACAGGTAAAGGAGCTTCTGAAATCCGACATTCCCCCAGCTTCCCTTATCCTTTGCATGTTGGACACTCTCTAGCAGCCTCCGTAATACTAGTTCTTCATGCCAGGTACTTTGAGAGTTGTCCAGTGGATTGTGTGTTCAGTGGTCTTAGGCTGCTCAGTGTCTATATCACTTCATAAGACTGCCTTCAGTGTGTTGTGAACATTTGCAATAGTGGATTCAGTCGCCTTTAGTTCAGGAGAGATGCCAATTTTTTCTTGGTTACCATTTGCCACATTTATGATGGAGATCTGCAATATGTTGATGGGAGACGACATTACATGAGGAGAACTGTTCAAGGAACATGGACCCAGCTAGAGACTCTCCATCACATCCGTGTTCTGGAGATGAGGTCAGGTCTTGTAGCATTATAGGTACTTCAGGACATCCTTCCCACTGTGTTATCTCCATTCATACAGACAGTACTTCATTGGTATGGTACACCATCACGCATGGCGGAACTCAGTCTTACCCCACTGTGCTGTGGGCTATGTCTTCACAGCACTTTCTCATTGTAATACACCTTCCAGGTCAGTCCATTCTTCTAGGGGACTGCCTCCATTGCTGCATTCTTGTGCCTCATGAGAGACTCCTCAACCTGGCAGTGCCAACCCAGATGTTCACCACTGGGGTCAGGTTTGCTGTGATCCATTTGCCTCTCTTCCTATTACAAAATTCAACAGATGTTTTGTCTTTTTCCCTTCACAGGGACAGTTACGAGGGACCCTCTGGTCCATTTTTGGGTACCTGTACTACTGTACTCATTTCCTCTCCTTCCTTTAATGACAAAGTGTTGCCTTGCACAGGGATGCTTTCTGTAAAAAGTTATTCTCATTGCCCCCTTTTGGCCCAGGCCAGTATGGATGCCTTTGCTTTGGTCTCATTTGACCTCTGATCCTTAACTGCTTCTCAAAAGCAATCTGCTAGAAAACTGTATGGAAGGAAATTGAATATATTTTCTGTATGGGCTGCTTTCAAAGATTTGGATCTCTTCATAACTTTGGTACCTTCTATCCTACTATTTTTTACAGGTCTTTTTGATTCTAAGTGCTTACTTCATGATCCAGCTAGTGGCAATTTTGAACTTTCACCCAGGTTCTAAACAATAGCTCTGTAGCGTCCCATACGTTTTGCAGAGCTCTTTTTAGAGAACTTTTTCCCAGAGCCCACCCCATTAAAAAACGTACCCCACCATGGAACTCCATATTAATGCTTCAAGCTCTGACACAACCACCTGTTGAGGTTGCTTTCACTTCCTCTCTGAAGTACCTCTCCTGTAAAACTTTTCTTATTTCTGAATTGCGTGCCCTATCTTGCAAACAGCCATACTTAATTTTAGACCAAATCTTCCTCTTGTTCCTATGTTAGCTATGGAAACGGCCTTGAACCAGTCTATTCATTTGCCTGTTTTAATCCCCAAACATAGTAACCGAGTACCACCCCCACACTCTAGGTGTATGTTGTCAATAAAGTTTTTATCTTCACAGTAGAATAACCAACTCTTCATATCCTTTTCAAAAAACAAATTAATAGCCAAAGTTTCCAAACTTATGTTATCTAGATGGTTTTCAAATTTCATTTCCTTGATGCTTTCCTCCAAAGGCTTGACTCTGACATCTATACTGAAAGCTCATTCTGCTAGATCCATTTTCTCCTTCAACAATTTTTTTTTTCAAATGCTCCGCAGAGGATGTCATTTGTGCTTCAGCAGCTTGGTCAACAATGTATACCTTCATCAAGCATAATAAACCTGTATGAAGGTTTAGAGTTACCCTTCATTCCACCATTCTCAGGTGTATCATGCTATGATGCCAACCAGGAGGAAAAGTAGCTGGGATGTCTGTCCCACCTATCGAGACAGATGAGAGGACAACATAGGATGCAAAAGCTATGTTCTTGCCATAACTTTCGATTCTTGTTGTTCCATTATCTGTCTTGATGTGCCACCCATCAACCACCATGCAAATTAACACCTTTCTTCCTTTATGGTGTAGTACCTAGTAGATCTAAGGCTGAATCCTTACTTCACATATTTTATTCTGTACCTTAGCATCAAATTTAGGACAGAATCTATCTTGGTGAAGAGAGGTACCTTTTAGAACTGTGGGAGATTGGAGAGCTTGAGTGCTAGAGAGGCATTTGTGTGAAAAGTTTGCCAGCTTAGTTGATTGGAGAGGGTGAATAACAAAGGGTGAATAACAAAATCTTCAAGATTGATACAGAGGAACAACAAGGATCTAATGGATTATGTATTTGTTTACCAGGGTAGTGCACTGATCAATATTGAGCAATTTCAGGCTCAGCCGGAGAATGGATTTGTCATTACAGTAAGTATTTTCATTTCAAGTGCATGAGGGTCTGGATAAGGCTTGTTGGAAAGGTAGGGGAGCTGCATCCTGTTGGAGAGACCGTGCTTCCTTGGGATATATATTGTGTGCTTGAAAATCTTATGCTTGCCCTCCCTTCAGGCCTTGCAGCATAATCAAATTGATGTTCTTGCCTTGGAAGACTCTTTGGTAATCAGTAATTCTACCCATAGAATATCAGAACTGCATGCAGACAATCTTTAAGACTTTTTTATATGTTTTTTTTTCCACAGGGAAAGGATTTTAGTTATGACTAATCCATCTTTCATGCAAACTTTACAACATACTCTAGTCTGAATCAGTGTGTAAACCCTCCTGTTTACTTTTCCCAAAGTATATAGGTGTACCTTCTCCATTGTATGAATGCTCACAGGCAACACAGATTTTTTGTGGAAAGAACCAGATTATTTAGGAAGGATGATCAACCTTTGTTTTTATCTTTTCCTTAAATTAAGAAGGTTACTGAGCTTACCCTTTCCAGCTGATTAGTCAGCTGCATTACATTTTGCCATGAGAAACTCAACAGAGCTTTGCTTCCTCAGCATAGAGCTCACTCTGCATGAGCTCTGGCTACTTCTGTAGCCTTTTTCTTTAACTCTGTTAGATGACGTTTGTGCTGTGACATCTTGGTATTCCTTTAACACCTTCACTGCTCAGTACAAGCTGGACATTATATCTAGGCCCTGGTCCTCTTTTAGGACTGCGGTCACCTTGGGTATGTTTTCATGAGATTGGCTACATGTGAAGTTGGTTATATAGGGGCTTTGTCCTTTTGGTTACTAAAGATGGACTTCTTTTCATCAGTTATGAAAGTTGTGTACTTAACATAGTTGTAGAGCTGTAAGAAAGTAATCCATCTTTGGTAACACCCTCTTCTTCCACCTTGAATTTCTGTTGTTGTTTGTTTATTTATTTATTAGATTATTAAAACGCCTGGAAAAAGACCGTATAGAGATGAAACCTTCCATGTGCATTGCAAAAGTGCAGCACATTTAAAACAATAAGGCCAGGTTTTTTTCTTCTTCCTCAACTTTTGTACAAATTACAGAACAGGAGGGAGAAAGATGTTTGGAGCTTTATGGGAAAGAGGCCGTGACTGGTAGCCTAGGAAAGTTATTTATTTTTGTAATTATTGGCTGAGCAGTACTAATGCTTGCGATATCAGTCCTGTTGTTACTGAAATATCCTCTTACCGGCGTGGTGTTACTTGATTTAACACATACTTACGTACCATATTGTATGGACAATGTTAATCTTTCCCTGTAGAGTAATAAGAATAATATTATGCATATGAATGCAGAGAAAGGGTGTACTATGTCATGGAAGGCCCAGTAATATTGGAAACATTTCTCAGAAATGTCCATAGGTAAAGACTGTATTACTTGGAACCTTGCTAACGTTTACATTTTAGAAAGTGCAGAGGTTTTTCTCTGTAACTCGTTGATTTGGCAGACTAGTTCGTGCTTGAAGCAATCTCTGATGACTGGTAGCAAACACTTCTACTATTCTCCCGCTACCTGTCCTCCACTCTTTACTTGTAGCTTTCTCCCCCTCTTTCCACTTCTTCTGAAGTATATCTTTGTATAAGAATTCACTAACTTTGATGTCAAACGCGGTTTATAGTTAAATACTTAGAGCCATAACTTAACAATACCAGTGCTATGATGTGATTTAAATAAAACACAACAAGGCCTCATAAGCACTGGCATATCCCATCTAGAATGGCACAGAAGTAATTTACCTGCATCATTAAACCTGAATTTTATAGAGGACTGGGGCTCTTATACATTTGCAAGGGAGAAGATTCTTTCATTGATTTATTCATTCTTCTAAAACTTTGTTGATGAGCTCAGTCACAATAATTTCCAAAAAACATGAAGCCCAGGTAGTGTTCCAAAGCAATAAGCCTTTCTTTGTCACAGACAAGCAATCCTCAGTAACAAAAAATCAGAAATATTTTAACAATGTTAAACATATCCACTTTTGGATTCACTTTAGAAGCTCGAAATGTCAAAATTCAGTATTTCCAGCCCATAAAGTGGAATCGTGAAAAGAGCGAAAGCTCAGAAGCACGAAATTCAAAACCTCAAATACTGGAGGTTTTGAATTTCTTGCTTCTGAGGTTCTGCTGTGATTACAGATTCAGGTAAGTGTGTGTGTTAAGGGTTTTGGGTAGGGCCCGTGGTGTGTGTTAGTGTGTTTTGTTGCTGTGATGTATGTGTGTGCGAGCAGAATGTAGCTTGTGTGCTGGTGTGTGTAGTGTGACCTTGGAGTTAGAATATTTAAGTAGGGGGTGTGGGGGGCACAGCCCCCCTGCTTTTATGTAGTAGAAAGCTTGTGTTTGTGTGTGCGGAGGATGGTCTCTGTGTCTGTGTGTGTGTCTGTCTGTCTCTGTGTGTGTCTGCCTGTCTGTCTGTCTCTGTGTGTGTCTGCCTGCCTGTCTGTCTATGTGTGTGTCTGTCTGTCTATGTGTGTGTCTGTCTGTCTATGTGTGTGTCTGTCTGTCTATGTGTGTGTCTGTCTGTCTGTCTGTCTGTGTGTGTCTGTCTGTGTTAGTGCAAAATTCAAAATCTCCGGTGTGCGAGATTTTGAATTTCGCGCTTCTGAGTTTTCTGTTTTAAAGATTCGACTTTATAGCTTCGAAATACTGAAATTCGACATTTCAGTATTTCAAGGATATAAAGTGAATCCCCGCTTTTATATACTTTAGAAGTGGGTGTGGAAAATATACATATTGTTTAATTTTAAACCAGCCAATTCATGGCAAACAATATAAGCAGGGCTGTAAAAGTGCATTTTAGAACAGCAAGTACCCACCCCACACACTACTACAACTATTACTAATTAGATCAAAGTAAATCCTAATTAAGGGAAACACTACCTGTATACTTGCAACTCACATTCCAAGATCAGGGGCCATTGCCATATACTTCGGGTTTATTCTTCAGCCTCTTGCTGAAAAGAACTCCCCTTTTATTTTAGATTCACTTGATTTTTTTTTTTTTAATTAAAAGAAGTGTATGTGAATCAACAAAGCACTTTGGTAACTATAGACGTTGAAGCCTTATACACTGCATTACCACACATGTACTTATTGAAGCAGCTACAAAAGCTTATAGCAGAAATAACAGTGCTAAACAAAGGCAAACTGAATGATTGGTAAAGCTAATTAACTTGGTGTTGAGTTGTTTTTTTTTTTAGGTTCAATGGCCAGGCTTGCAAACAGACGAGAGGAATAGCTGTGGCCCCTAGCCTGGCCTAGTGTAGCTTCAGGCAAGTGGGAGGAGGAATTTGTATTGAATACTGGAGTTTTACAACCAGCTACCTTCACTTTATTGATGATGTATTCATAGTCTGGCAAGGTGAGAAATTTAAACTTACTGAGTTTATCCATTACATCAATGACTTCACCTCCTTCCTGAAATTTACCCCTTCCATCAGCTGTGAGTCCACTCAGTTCCTTGATATGACTGTCAGTATTGACAAAGACAGAGGAAAAATGTATTAACTTGTAGAGGAAATCAACAAGAGTGAATTACTTACTTCACAGTGATAGTATGCATCCAGTAAAAACTAAGCACAATGTAATAAAATCACAAGGCTACAGAATAGCACACATTGCCACAGATTTGGCCTGTTTTCTCAACAATATGAATAATGATTTCTTAACCAGAGGATATGAATCAAACATGTTGCATATGATCCTGAATGCAACTGGAGAGTCTAAAATTAACAGTGATTCTATGTCCAGTAGGCCTTTTGGTAAAATTATACAATGAGGACACCCTAACCCAAAAGACAAGAAAAGTAAGGACAGTTGCGTTCTAAGCTGCACTTGGGATTGCAATACAATTAAAGCCATTATTAAGGAGAACTGAGCCATCCTCACTGACAGCAGTCTGTAAGGGTTTTAGGAGATCACACTATTTTTGTATATAAAAGAGCAGAAGCATATGCAGCTATTTGGAAAAGAAAAATAAGGAACACCAAGATGACATGAGCACTAAAATCTGTGGGCCACCTAACTGCACTTTCTGTGAATACTTGATGGAGTGTGACTCATTTGAGTGCCTCATCTTAAAAATATGGTGAAATCTTCAGCAGGTATAATACTGAACAACAGCAAAAGTAAATTAAGACACCAAAGTTACACACTGGAAATCAGTCACTGTACTTTATTGCAGAAGACAAACGGTCTGTCTTCTGCAATAAAGTACAGTGACTGATTTCCAGTGTGTAACTTTGGTGCCTTAATTTACTTTTGCTGTTGTTGTGTGTTTTGGGCACCTCAGTGTAGCTGCAGCCGTTTAGTTTTTGCATCTTCAGTTCCTATAATACTGAACAAGTTGTATATAGGGCCATGTGTAATGATTTCCCTGGCTTTTATATGAGTAAGACTATAAATAAACTGAAATGGAGGATTTCAGGTCATCTTTCTGACATCGAACATAAATGCCAGAGGAAAGCCTTATCCAAACACTTATTGGAACACCCCAGACTTTCTGGTTTTAAATTTATCATTCTGGATTGTGTGGAGATGGATGAGTTTGAAGGGGACCCCAGTGGTGTGTTGGAGAAAAAGAATTATACTGGCAGTTGAAATTAAATGCATTCATAAAACCGGGACTTGACTACTATTGTTCTATTAAGTGTGTGTTGAATTTATGTAAGCTGCCACACAATCTGTAAAGGTTTTTTAGGGATTTTTTGAGGAATATATTTATGTACTAAAAATATACTAAATGATAAAAATGATGTGCAGCATGTGTACATAAATAAATAAATATATATCTATCTATATATATATATATATATATATATATATATATATATATATATATATATATATATGTATATATGTTCCTTTAACCACAGTTCTGCTTTGATTAGATTTATTGCATCACATCAGAGATTTAAAAGATAAATTCAAAGTACACATTTTTTCATGCTGCTACCACCATGTAGTATTGGTATAATTCCCCAATTTACCATACTGGTGGATGCTCATGCACACTCATGCACACACATGCACAATTTATACATTACTAGTTTACTTCCTCCGCTGTTTTTTTTTTCTGTGTTTTTTCTACTAGTCTTCATTGTGTAAACATGAAAACTGTCATGACTGTTTTTTTATGCAAAGCAGCACTGTCATTTGTTTTTTCTGAGCTGTTCATAACTTAGCTTTTTATGCACATTAATACACATAGATGTATGTGTGTGTGTGTGTGTGTGTGTATGTGTGTATATATATATATATATATATATATATATATATATATATATATATATACATACATACATACACGCACACACACGCACACACACGCACACACGCACACACACACACACACACACACACACAAACTCTAGATATTTGACCAATTTATTTTTATATTTATAGTGTTTTAGTTTGATTGTTTATGGTTAGATAGCTCTGTGTTTTTTTTCTTGATTTTAGTTCTTGTCACAGACCTGATGAAGGCTTTATTGCATTAGTCAGCTGAAAGCGATTTTAGTTAAAAGTCTTTTTATGTATATGTTATGCTTTTCTTAATACCCGATCTTGGAAAATGGGTTTCAAATAGATAGGTGGTGATGTTCTTCGTGTTTCACTGTCGCAGTCAATACATTTGGGTTATCTGCCTGCAGGTAGCCCTCAGCCAGCCTGAATACCAGAGTCTTGGATTCCTGCATCGGATGCTGTCTCATTTTCTATGACATCAGGTCATCAGGGGTATAAAACATGCAGCTGATGCCATTACATCAGTCTTTCCTGCTGCACGGTGCCCGAAGCAGAAGCAGTTTGCAAGTGCCAGTCAGCCGATTCCTGAAATTTTTTTCGAGTTTCATAACCAAAGTCTTCGAAAAAAGCTAAGTACCCCTTTGGGAATCCTTTTTCTTGCTCTTAACCGATGTTAGTAAAAGTTAATTGCCTTACCCGTGGAAAGCAAATACCTCATAAAGATTTTCATTCGTACTGCATTCCTTGCTTAGGCCCAGACCACTACATCCCTCTCTGTCAGTTTTGTGCTTTATTCAACCCCTGAACTATTCGTTGTCTGTCTATTTTCGCAGCAAATTATTTTGGTACTCGGTTTAACTATCCAGAAATGGCTTCGGTAAGCAGTCATACTACCGATATTCCAAAAAAAAGTAAAGATAAAGAGAGACAGACCGCATAGGTCCAAAACCTCCGCCAACGCTTTCGTTAAGCTAGTCGCCAGTTCGCTGGTACTCAGTGATGCGCTTTCGCAGCCCCTGATACCCGCTACTTCAGATTTGCCGGCCTCTACTGAGACCCATTTGGTGGCAGGTATGCTGTGAAATGCTTCTTCGACTATGGAACCTGCAGATGTCTCTAGCTTGGATGGGTCCGGAGCTGCTATGCAGGCACTGGCTTCTGAGGGTGTATTCAGGCCTACAGATTTGCATTTCAAACCAACGCCATCTTCTTCATCAAGGCCGTGCCTAGAAAACCGACATCCAAACTGCATGGTCAGGCCCATATGCCTAAAAAACAAATGCTTAGAATGGCTGAAGACCTTATTACTTTAATTAGGTGAAGCCAGCCTTCCCCCACTAAGAGACCTAGAACTGATTTTCCTTCTGTTTCTTCTGATCAGGATTCTGAAATTTTTGTTTCTTCTGATTACCAGGATTTGTCCTTATCAGCCTATGAGGATTCTGATGCAGAGGATTCCATTCCCTCTGCTTCCCCTCCAGAAGATTTTTCTTTTGGTTAAACCTTGCACACTCTTGGGGAGCATTTCCGCTGGGAAAGCCAGGATTATTCTGACTCCAAAAAAGAGGCTTAGGGAATTCTTACTCCTCCCTCAACACAGGCCACTATCCCTCCTGTTCTGGACATTGTAGACGATGCCTTATTGGAATCTAGCCTGGACCCAGAAAACCTGACCTGTATTACATAGCACCTGACTCTCACAAGTTTCTCTTCAAGGATCCTACTGCAGTCCCAGAGACCATTTCCCAAGGACCAAAAGGCATTAAGGCTACTGCTGCCAAAAACCCTACCCCCTCTGATAGAGATTCCAGGACCTTGGACAGATGGGCTAAGAAGGTATACACTTCTGCTACTTTGGCCATTAGGGCCTTAAATTGCCAGTTTCACATGTTCAAGTGTCAGTAGCATATTATGGGACTACTTAAACAGAAAATGATGTTGATTCCTGACTGTGCTGAACATAAATAATTACAGGATTTAATTCTGCTGAAGAAGTTGGTAAACCTACTTTGCAATGTGGGTTTGACTCTAGAAGCATCTTGCAGGGCTGCTGTCACTGGGTCTGTACTTAGAAGGCATGCTTGGCTTAAGGAGCAAAACTTGCCAGATCATGTTAAAGCTAAATTACTGGATGCTCCCTTAAACCAAGACCGCCCGTTTGGCAACGAAGCAGAAGAAGTCCTTAAAAAGATGGAGGAAAAAGTTAAATCTAGGCAAACTGTTAAAGATTTCCTGCAAGTACAGCCTCCCAGATTTAGTAGGCATTGGCCTTCTAAGAATTGGTCCTTTCCAGTCTCTTCCTGGCCTTCTCAGTCCAAACCCAGTAACAGCAGACCACCTAGGCTACAGTCTCAGGCTATACACAGGCCTAAGCAGTGGGGGCTCTCACTTCCAAAGCTGGAAGTAATAAGACACCCCCTATGGAAAAATGTTGCAATGATTTAACCTGAACCCTTCCAAGCCCTGCTCAACTGCCTGCTCCTTTAGGAGGAAAGCTCACCCTGCATGCAAAAAAAATGGGAACTCATTACCCAGGACAAATGGGTTGTAAATATAGTTTTCCAAGGATACAAATTCCACTTCTTACCAACCCCAAACGGTTGGCCAGACCTATCCCGAAATCAGTGGGCAGAGGCCCAACAGCAGGTTCTCTCTCTTCTAAGTATCAGGGCTTTTCAGCCTGTCCCAGCAGAAGAAAGGGGGCAAGGTTTTTACTCTAGACTTTTCCTTGTACCCGAAAAAGACAGCTCCTGGCGTCTTATCCTGGACCTCTCTATTCTAAACACCTTTTTCATAATCCCAAAATTCAAAATGCTAACACTTCAACAGCTGCTTTCTATGCTAGGCAAATATGCTTGGTTGGCAACCTTAGACTTAAAGGAAGCTTACCTGCACATTCCAATAAGGGAATCTTGCAGGAAATACCTACGCTTCAGAGCAGGCTCCATGCACTATCAGTTCTCTGCACCTCCCTTTGACTTATCAACTGCACCTAGGGTATTCACAAAGTGTCTAGCTCCAGCCATTGCATTTTGCAGGTAGAGAAACATTCAGATATACCCATACCTGGACGATTGTCTGATTCAGGCAGAAAGCCAGGACATGCTATTAAAACATCTGGCATTTGTAAAGAAACTTCTAACCTCACTGGGGTACACCATAAACAAAAAGAAATCTCATCTAGTACCCTGCCAACAGATTGTATTCCTGGGAGCAAGCTTGAACACCACTTCCCAGATGGCTTACCTCATGTCAGAGAAACAAGTTTATTTGACAGCCTACTTCAAACTACTGGCCACAAAGACCCAGCTTTCTGCAAGGAAAATCCTGCAAGCCCTGGGGTTCATGGCCTCTTGCATTCTACTAATTCCATATGCAAGACTGCATATGAGAAAACTACAATGGTATCTAAAAAGCCTACAGTGTCAACATTCTCAGGACCTGGAATCAATGGTTCCTGTCATTCCTTGTATTAAGACAGAGTTCCTTTGGTGGGCAGAGGCCTGCCACTTCAACAAGGGGCTCCCTTTCAATCTGTCCCCTGCCACTTAAACCCTGACTACAAATGCATCAGACTATGCATGGGGGGCTCACTTGGCAGGGCGGCGCATTCAGGGCAAATGGAACTAGAGTCAGATGCACCTGCATATCAACCAAAAAGACATGTTAGCTGCACAGAATTCCCTGACAGCCTTCAAGGGCCACATCCTTCCAGGACAATTATTGGTAAAGACAGACACCACCACAGTTATGTGGTACATAAACAGGCAGGGGGGAACCCACTCGTACCCTTTCTGCAGACTAGCCATGGCTGCTGTGGAACACAGCCTTGAGCTACCACCTACAAGCTCAATTCCTGCCAGGCAAGCTAAATTCACTGGCAGATGACCTAAGCAGAAATCTCATAGACCCACATGAATGGAAACTGGAACCAAAAGTATTCAACCTCTTGAGGAACAAATGGGGGACTCCAGAGATAGACCTGTTTGCCTTCCCCCAGAACTACCAATTGGACAAATTCTGCACAAGGACTCCCGACAGTCAAGCTTGGAAAGTGGATGCCCTGTCCTTTACCTGGGAAAGACTCTCGGTTTATGCCTTTTTCCCCCTCTGCCTCTCCTCTCGAAGGTTCTGCTAAAGATCAAACAGGACAAACCAAGGGCAATTCTTATTGCACCAGACTGGCCTCGCCAGCACTGGTACCCTCTCTTGCGCAGCATGATACTGCTGGATCCATGGCACCTACCTCCGACACCTTCCCTGCTGTCCCAGCAGGCGGGCCAGATTCTGCACCCTCACCTTCAAACCCTGAACCTTGCAGACTGACTAATTCCTTGAGCTCTCCCAATAGCATCCCTCAGTAAGCAGGTGCTAGAGGGCATTCTGGAAGCAAGGAGACCTAGTACTATAAAATCCTATGCAGAAAGGTGGAAAAGATACTGCTCCTGGAGCCAGACCCAGGGTATGGGCACTACGGTGCCCAGTTTACCTTATATTCTTCAGTACTTAACAGAAATGCTCCACAAGGGCCTATCCTTCTTGTCAATTAAAATTCATGCCTCTGCAATTTCAACACATTATAATACTGAACCCCTCCCCTCTTCCCTCACCCCCTGTTAAAGCAATTCCTCAGAGGGGCTAAAAATTTAAGACCCCCCTCCGGCGAGCCCCTACACCTGCCTGGGATGTTAACTTTGTATTGGAAAAGCTCACTCTCCCTCCGTTTGAACCGGCTGCAACTGCAGAGTTGAAATTCCTTTCTTGGAAAACCGCCTTCCTTCTAGCCATCACTTCAGCAAGAAGAGTGTCTGAATTACAGACCCTCATGGCAGTGGAGCCCTTTGTTATCTTCCATGCAGACAGGGTTTCCCTCGAGACCAATCCTTCTTTTATGTCCAAGGGTGGTGATAGGTGTGACCCTAAATCAGTCCATTCATTTGCCTACCTTTTTCCCCTAATCCACAAAACAAAGGAGAACGAATTCTGTACTCTTTGGACGTGCACAGACAACTTAGATTTTATTTGGACAGGACTAAACCTCTCAGAAAATCTGAACAGCTGCTAGTTGGCTTTGCTGCAGGGGCAGAGGGGAAGACCATTTCAAAGCAAACCATTTCTAAATGGATAGCCCATTGCATTAATTTCTGCTAGAAGCACCATGGAAAACCTACCCCACAGGGGATAAGATCGCATTCCACCAGGGCTGCATCTACCTCTACAGCCTTTCTCAGAGGTGTCCCTACCAGGGACATCCTAGAAGCTGCTACCTGGAACTGTGTTCATACCTTCACCAAGCATTTCATACCTTCACCAAGCATTACCACATGCCTATTTTTTCTAAATCCAAAGCTGGTTTTGCCACTGCAGTTTTGCAGGGCTTAATAGCTGGTCCTAATGCTCTCCAACTTCCTCCTCCCCCCTTCCTTAGCTTTGGGAATCTACCCAAATGTAATGACTGCAACAGTGAAACATGAAGAACATAGTACAGTTGTGTACACTTACCATAAATATAGCTGTTCGAGTGTATTCACTGTTGCAGTCCAGGTTGCCCTCCCTCCAGACCCCTGACTTCTCTTGGCTCTACCTTTCCTTCTTGTTTGGTGTATTTGAGCTTTCTGGTGTATTTGCTTTTTGTTGTAGATGTAAGATAACATATAATTTGCTTCCCATTATGGGGGCATCTGACATTTGGGGCAAGAAAAACTGATGTAATATCGTCAGCTGCATGTTTTATACCCGTCAGCTGCATGTTTTATACCCGACTACCTGATGTCATGGAAGAAGAGACTGCATCCGACGCAGGAATCCAGGACTCTGGTATTCAGGCTGGCTGAGGGCTACCTGCAGGCAGATAACCCAAATGTAATGACTGCAACAGTGAATACACTCGAACATGTACATTTATGGTAAGCGTACACAACTGTACTTTTTCCTCAACTAGGATTTAGTTTGCTCTAATCAGTAATAGTGTGTAGGAGTGGGTACTTGCTGTTTTAAAATGTACTTTTACAGCCCTGTTTATATTATTTGCCACAAATAGGTTGGTTTAAGATTAAACAATATGTACATGTTCCACACCTACTTCTAAGTGTATAAAAGCTGATATGTTTATCGTTGTTAAATATTTCTTGATTTGTTGTTTTTTTTTGGTATTGATCATTTGTCTGTGATGCATAAAGTCTTATTGCTTTGGAACATTAACTGGGTTTCATAATTTTTGGAAATTATTATAACTGAGCTCCTCAACAAAGTTTTAAGGCCACTAGTTTCTCTCTCTATTTTTTCATCAACGGTTGTGGTGGTGAGGTTGGAACTAGACAGATTTCTGTGCTTTTTCATTTTTTTCTTCTTTTTATTCATTCATTGTCTATCACTTGCCTAACCCTGTGTAATGTCAGAGATCTGTCTGTTGTAGGACAGACAGACTCAAACATGTACCCACAGTCATAAATCTACTAACCCACCCTATTTGAGTAACTGTGGGCAGGCCAGTTCACCTAACAGTATGTCTTTTTACGATATGGGAAGAAACCAGAACACATGATAGAAACCCATCTGAACACAGGAAGACATTATGCGAAGAAGGTGCATCAATGGGGAGCTGAACAAAGAACCAAAAAGCCAGGTTGTTGTTTTGGCTCCAAGCCTTGCATAAGTTATGTTTGTCCTGTGGAAGGTTGCATAGCACATTCCTTTAAACTTAAACTAGCAGATGTCATGCTTTCATTGTATGTGTCGATCATCAGCAATGATTAGTTGTTCATCCTATTTGAACTATAGGGAGCAAAGCAATTTAAGTTGTATGTGGTGCTTGCGGTCATTGTAGTAGGTATTATTTTAGGCTCTCCAAACAGCAACGAGTGAGACCTTGTAAGTTTTGCATGAGTTGTTTTATTTGTAGTTATTGGGAAGACTGTTTTAGCTCAAAGGATTAAGGCTAAGATTTGCTAATAAGTTTTCTCTCTTAGTCATAGGTTCGAATCTGTCCATCTCCTTTTTTCAAATTATGTAACAGAGCAAGCCACTAAATGATGTAGTGCTCCTGGGTTACCTCTAAAAATGGATAGCTTCCATGTATTCAGTGAAATGCTTTTCATCAACCTTGTTTTTTACACTGCCGTCTTTCAAGTTTGAGTTTCATCAAATAGTGGAGTTGGAATAGGGAAGTCTTTCTTTACTTTGTTGGTTTATGGTTTTGTAGCTTATTTATCTGTGTGTGTGTGTGTGTGTGTGTGTGTATATGTATGTGTATGTATATGTGTGTGTGTGTGTGTGTGTGTGTGTGTGTGTGTGTGTGTGTGTGTGTGTTTGGGTGCACCCACATATGGAGATGGTCTTTTGCACTGGTCTTGTATCAGGCTTGTTTGTTATTTGTCAAATAGCATTGTGTTAAGTTTTGTATTAATTGTAATTTTATTACTAATTGCAAAATCTGAAGCAGTAGGTAAGGAAATTTTTGTCTCTACCTCAATGTTGTGCAACTGCCAGGTTAGTGTGTGTAGAGATTTGGGGGTGCGGGGAGGGGTGCCTGCCATTCTGCAAAAACTGTTCATAAAATTCTTTGATTTTTTGATGGATGTGGCATTAAATGTATTTTTTTCATTTGAATGAGTTTTAAAGGAAGTATTTTACTTGAGTAATACAGACTCAAAAAGGCACACACTATTGGATATACCTGGTTAGAATTTTAATAAGAAGATGTGAATTAGAGAATACTTTTTGTTGTCAGGAGCAGATTGGATGTGCCAGTTGATAAGATGCTTGCTGTCTGTAGCTGTAATAGCAGAAGGTAAATATTGCTGAAGTCAAACTTAAATTTCTGCAGTATACAAGTCAGTCATAACTCAGTACCCTAATCAGACTGTGTTGTGCTTCATTGTGTATCATTTGAGTTATGCTGATATGTTTTTAATTTTTAGGAAGAAATTTCTTTCTGCTGTGGTGCTGTGAAAAAAAAGGTGATTGAACTCTGCACCTTCATCTGTGCTTTGACTTGGTTTTATATCTGTATCCTCAGGGACTTTTGCTTTCTTTTTATCATTCCTTAACAGTTGTGTGATATTAGACATGTTCCTTCTAGAAGTGCTAGAATCTAGACTGCAGAAATTGTACATGTGAACTTTCACAACAAAGAATGCCAAAGATTAAACTGAATGTTATTTTTTCTAGGCTCCCTCCAAGCCATGTACTACCTTTTGGACTAAAGGATAACTTTTGGGAAATGGGTGAGACAGGGCCCTGTGGCCCTTGCACTGAGATTCACTATGATCACATTGGTGGGAGAAATGCTGCAGACCTTGTAAACTGTGACAGTCCAGATGTGGTGGAGATATGGAACCTTGTCTTCATGCAGTATAGCAGGTTGGTAATTTCTTTGCTATTCTGCTGACTTGAAAGGAT
The DNA here is from genome assembly GCF_019279795.1 of Protopterus annectens. Taxonomy (NCBI): domain Eukaryota; kingdom Metazoa; phylum Chordata; order Ceratodontiformes; family Protopteridae; genus Protopterus; species Protopterus annectens. The sequence goes on along the minus strand of NC_056725.1, from coordinate 508,409,686 downwards.
ACCAGTAATTCATAGCCCCCTGGTATTGACCTATGCTGTGCCATTCTGGCTTAGTAATGAGATTTATTAGGACACTGGCTAAATCCTTGTCATGCATGCTTAACCTTTTTGTTTACAGAATGAATGGTGCAATTTGGAGCTAGGTGGGTGAGGTAATATTAAATGTCTGGTAATGGTTTCACTTTAAGTGAAAGGTACTTGTTATACCATTCAACTTGCTATACATTGGTGGTACTTTATCTGTGAAAAAGGATCATTTCAGCTGACTGTGTGGTACAGAGGAATGAAGTCCTGACTGGACCTAGATGACCTGGGTTTGATTAGCAAGCTAAGGTGCTGGAAAAGCTGGCGGGTGAGGAGGTGGCAAATCTTGTCTGATGCACTTGGACCAGCAAATGAATGTTTGATGGCTCCAGAATGAAAGGGATATGTAGGATGTTGACTTAAAGCCTTATCCGATACTTGTGTATTCATAGATTATACCAAGGCTAATCTGCTAAAACTATGTGGTGACTTGACTAAATTCGTAATTCTCTTCCAACATAATGACCCCACTGCTTGTGCAGAATCCTCTACCACCAAATTCTGTTCACATGTAAACAGCTGCATAGATGCATCTGATTACCCCTTCAAAGTAAATCTTCTTCTTCTTCTTCTTTCGGCCCTTCAAAGTAAATGAAATGCCAAATTTAAGAGGAAACCACTGTGATGGAACCCAAATATAAATAGGCTTTATAATAAAAGAAAAAAAAATAATTGCATGGAAAAATAAATTTAAGTCTTAAGATGCCAAAACACTCTTGCTAAACATAACAGGGAACTTGGAATCCTGATCAAATCAACCAAAGTCAGAATAACTGCTTAAGTACAGGATAACTACAAAGTCTTCTTAACTATCTTAGAAACCTCAGAAACAATGCACAGCAGTGTACCGAGTAGTAAATATCACATACTCAGATCCAGAGGATGTAGCCAATGTGCTAGCAGACAAATTTAGCTCAAATGTCATTCTCCTATATTCCCAGATCACATACCCACTGCTACACTTCCCCTCCCAAATTGCCCAAGAACAAGTCCTCAAAGCACTATCCAAGACCAGAAACACTACTTCCATGGGGCCATATAACATGCCGGTCTGCTTACAGATCAGTCTGAAACAGACCTTCTACAGAGGTTATTCAGTATTGGCCTCCAAGCAGGTTTTGTGGTGGATGAAAGAAGAATGGCAGCAGTCATTTAATTGCACAAGCTTGGGGTGTCAACTGACCTGCATAAATGTAGACCCATAAGCTTTACAAGTCTCTTCTGTAAGGCTATGGAGGGAGATGGAAAGGACATTTATCAAGTTATGGCCTTGTATATTATGGAAATGATTATTGTAGTTGGAGATCTGGGAAACTGTGTCCGCAATAAACTGTCCTTTGCTCACCATATGTCCACAGTTGTAAGGAAGTCCTTTTTCATCACACAGCTTGTATATAAAGATATTGCATCTATGCCTGGTGCTGTAATCATTCCATTGTACTTGGCACTCATTAGGCCAGTCATGGAGTGTAATGTGCCTTATGGTATGTATGCCCCTTGCATCTACTGCTAACACTGGTCAGTGCAGCCGAGGTAGAATGAGGCAGTCTACTGGCAAGTTAAAAAGGAAAAATGCAGTGTTCTCCATGCAGAAACCATAAAAAAGGTGAACTAGAGGACACCGATGGAGGATACATTTTTCTTGTAGAAAATATCTCACCTTTTCGTGTACACTCACATCTGTCAGTCTTAGTCCAGTGCTGGCATCATTTGAGACTTGAGCAAGAGGGGTCAAACTACTTTGACCTCCCCTTAAGACATTCAGAGCATAAGTAAAAAAACACAAATATCTTTAATCACTGTTAAAGCTGTCTCGTTCATTTTACTGGCTTGGCAAAATTTGTATTTTGATTGTTGAATTACTATTCACCATTTATTTTGAATGATTTCTTAAGTACTTTGGGTGTCTTGGGGCACTGCTGTGCTAGTACCAGTATGTTTGAATCTGTGTAATGTTACCAGTTTATCTTAACAACATTGGATAAAAGTAAGGCTTCCAGCTTCTCAAAGTGCTACAAGAGTCAACCTTTCAGGAGATGTATGAGCAGTGCATTGTGTGCCTTGGGGTGAATCATTTGACAGCAGACTGTTCTGTTTGTAAAAATTTCAGTATAATGACAGATTTTGAAAGGAAAGGAAGTTGATCATGAAAAGGATTTTATAGTCGCAGTCATAAAGAAGATGAGGAAAGAAGAAAAGAGGAAAGGGAAGACATGAGGAAAGCAGGGCCAGAGCATCAGGTATGTCATCCTCTCCAAAAGTCACTAGAGTAAAACCTGAGATTGGAAGTGAACTTCCCAAGTTTACAGCTACACTGGTGCTACCAAGCTACTTCCTATGCAGGAGTAGATCAGTTGGAAGTCTTTGGTGCTCCATGGAAGAGAGACAGCATGAGTTCCCAGATATTTGTAATTTACACCATTGTCTGCCCTAACTGACCTGGAGGACCTGACAGAATGGAGTTGGTCTTGATCAAGGTTCAGATGGAGTTCAGTGTCACATTGACCCCTCTCTGTCTTTAGGGTGGCCAGAGAAGTTCACATTCCCTCTGCATTTACTGCTGTTACCAAGGACCTGACCTTGAAAATTGTGCTGATCTTCCAGATGTGACTGTGTAAACCTTCCCATTGATGCTGATACCCTAAGCTCCAGTGACCTCGCCAAAACCCTTGGTGCCATCAGTCACTAGACCCAAGTTATTGACATCAGGGCACCAGTATCAGAGATGCTGCACTGATAATATAGATATTAACGAAATTTTATGAACATTTGTATAAAACAGAAGGATAGGAAACCAAGAAAAGGCACAAACTGAAACATTTATGGAAGAGTTAATTATGCCAAGGTTAGAGAAAGATAAGGCATAGCAATTAATACTTGGAAGAGGTGAGAAAGTGCTGATGTAATCAGTCAACTGGAAATTCTAGGAACGGACAGTATTCTTGTGGGAATTTGGAAGTTGGGGTGGGGAGTAAGTGATAAAGATCTGGCAGACCTTGTTTAGCAATGTTTTAATGGTTTGGGTGGGGTGGGGAGTGCTAGCATCTTGGAAGAAAGGTATGGAAGCTGCATCACCCACAGATGGTAAATGTCCTTCATAGGTGGATAAGTACACCCATTTCAATTTTGAAACATTCTTATGAAGTGTTTATACTAGCTAATTGAATCGCAAAGGTGTTACCAAACTTGATAGATATGGATCATTGTGGAGAGGAGGCAAACATTTGACAGTAATAGAACAGTGATGATCAGCTGCTCTGCTGAGTTGATGTATAAAACTCTGGCTACATTGTACATAGACCAAGTTTTGAAGAGCTGCTCATAAGCCTGTAGGACCTGGCAGGAAAGTATGGGAGCAAAAAGCCACTGCCTTCTAACTCATCCTGGTGGGAGAGAAGTGTTTCTACCTTGGCACATTAATCAGACCTATTGGGAGCACTAGGTCTGAACCCCAAGGGGCCCAGGCCTATCAAGCTTGTGCTGCTACATGCAGTTGCACTATGAGCCGAGGGGAACCCTTAGAGGGCAGTTGTAGCCAAGTTGAGAATCGTCTCTGCAGGGGAGGGCTACTCCTCCAAGAAAGAGGATAAGCTACAATGCAGGACCAACAAGACTGACTACTCCCTACCATCCAACTCTTGCCATGAGTGGCTCAGCTCATTGGAAGATTCCCAAGCAGGAACAAATGTGTCTTAAGGATCTTGCTATTCTGGGCATCCCCTGTTCCACTGACTATGGAAAGAATAGGCCATTTGGGTGCAGGTAAAGGAGCCATTTGGCTTGGTTCTGCAAGGGTGTAGAAAAAACAGAGCTGTGATGCCCTAGAGGGAAGCAGAGGGTTGATGAGTCTTGATGCAAAGAAAGCATTCAGTAAAGTTGTGTGATTTTGAGTAGGGCAGTGGTAGCATTTACATTTCCTGGTATAATAATAGGGTTAATGTAGATATATGAAGGGTCAGACACAAAAATTAATGTGGTAGAGTTCTCCTCTGACAATCGGTGTTTGAACAGTGGAACCAGGTAGGGATGCCCTTTGACCGGATGGTATTTGCTTTATATTTTGAGCAGTTGGCTAAGAACATGAGGGATTCTCAAATTCTAGTGTATAACTAGTATGGTAATTGAGGCAAGTTAATTTTATTTACAAGTGATACTAATTTGTACTTGATAAATCTAGAAAATAACATTTCAGTGTTATGGGACATTTTCAGACAATTTCCAGTCTTTTCAGGATATAAAATAAATGAAAATAAAATCTAGGCTGTAGTGATAAACTATACACCTGAGCATGAGCAGATTCAGCAATACCTATAATTGGAGACTTGAGATTTTAGGTATTTAGTATTTAGGTGTATTGATTACAAAAGATTCTGTTATGGCAGTTAAGATAAGTGCAAGAAGCTGAAATGATGATTTGACACTTGAGAATCTGGAACCTCTTGATTATGAATATGGATAGTAAGAAATGGGCACCGAAAACATTTTCAGTCCCTTTAGTCCTCTGTACAGGTTAGGCTTTACGTTCTTCAACCAGAGAAGAGGTTGTGGATGATGATTACTAGAGTTGGAGGAATTTTATTTTGGGAGGGAAGAGGGCAAGACTTAAGTGGGATAAGTTGATTTTTCCAATAGAACAAGGTAGTTTATGGTTTCCTAATTTAAAGGGATGCATTACTACTTAGTGAAGGCTGATGCATGTAACTCAAGCAGAAGGTTAGAAATCAAAGTGGAAAATATTGTTGATGATGAAACAAAGTGAAGTTTGGCAGACATGGATTTATGGGTAGAATTTTGGATGAGAGTCCTTAAAGAAAAAAACAACCATACAGAATTATATATTTATAAAGTGGCAGAAACTAGTTTAAGGGCTAATCCAGCACAGCAATGGAGAAAGGATATTTTGCTAATAGGAATGTTTGCAAGCAGGGGTGTAGAAGGTAGCCAAGAGGGGGCTGGAATATACTGGATGAAATTAGCAAAAGAATGAAAATATTTGATGCAAATTCTTCAGGGAAAAAAGGTAAAAGAGAGGGATGAGGTTAAGCAGAAGTTTGGACTGCAAGTTATAGACTGCCTTCCTTATAAGAGACTGATAGAGTACAGACAAAAAAGAAAAGGGGTAGGATAGCAATATGACAGTACAAAGCAAAATATCATCTTTGGTAGAGTTTTTAGTTGTGTCTGCAAAATAAGTTGCTGTTAATAAACAAATAATTATGGATTTAAGTCAAAGAAAAGGGAATGGAAGTGCAGTTTACAAAGGAAGAATGGGAAGAAATCTTATAGGGCTCCCAAGAATGCAACAAAGTCTAGAAGGTTTAGGATTTTTGCATGGAGGTGTTTGCATAGGTATTTTTGTACCCCAATTAGTCTGCAGATGCAGACGATTTTACCTCTGGTGGAGAGCAAATGTCAGAGATGTGATTTGGAAAAAGAGAGGTAATTGAGAACATGTTTAAGAATGTTGTAAATTGGCGGATTATAAAAAATTCTCTACAGAAAACTTTGATGGATACATATATTGGGAAACAGTATGGAAGGAAGGTGATTCTTTTGAGTTTGTTTATAAGATCTGAATTTCTTATACTAAGACCTTGTTAAGTTTAATGTTACTGGCTGACAAAATAGCAGCTCTGAAGTAGTTAACTTCATTTGGTCATCAACCTGTGGGTTTCGGATCCGAGACAGCAGTTTCACCAGCATCAGATCTGAGCTCCAAGCTCCTCCCCTTACCCATAATACCACTCCATCTCCTTCCTTCCCTCAGATCTCGTTTGCCGTGGCTTTGCCTGCGACGTGATCCCTTGAGCTCCAGGCTAGTAGGACAGTTTCAGGGTATTTTTTGGTGTGTGTGTGTGTAGAGTTTTTTTGGTTAGATCTTTGACCCCTTTTTATATATATATATATATATATATATATATATATATATATATATATATATATACGTATACATATATATATATATATATATATATATATATATATATATATATATACACATATACATATACACACACACACACATATACATACATACATACACACACACACACACACACACACACACACACACACACACACACACACACACACACACACACACACACAGTAGAGTTTGTAGTTTGGTAGTGTAGTTAGTGCAGGCATTCTTTCCCTTTCCCGCCTTGTGTGTGTGTGTATGTGAGTGAGTGAGGGTTGGGGTTGGGTTTTTGACTTTGGTACCTTATACCTTTTGGGCTGGATGATGTCTGATCAACAGAAGTTGATCTTTAGGAAATGCACAGTGCGTGGCCATATGTTGTCACTGACAGATGGCCACACTCTTTGTGTTGTGTTTGAGGGCAGCACACTTGTCCTCCAACTCCTCCATATGTGTGGGGTTTGAGCGCAGGGCCAAGCTGATTTTAAAGGGGCTTCTCCCTTTTATGGAGGCATCCGCCTCCTCGTCTACTGTTTCTGCGGTCACAGCTGTGACTGCCACTACCTCGGCCATTGTGTCTTAGACTCCCTCCCAGGCCGGGATTCACCATCCTGACCACAGACCTGGGGAAAGGGAGTCTAGGAAACGGAGAGAAAAGGGAATGAAGAGATCCCCAGAACATTCAGATCTGGTGGGTCCTCCTTCCAAGCTACCTGCTGTTACCGGGCTGACTTCCCCTCGGCTCCATTCCCCGAAATTTTCCCCGGAGCTGGAGGAGGTCTGGCCTCCTCCTAGGGCCTCCATACACCATCCTTCCTGGTTGGTGTCAGTAGCCTCTTCAAGGTCTACTAGAAGCTTATCGGATGCCGATATCGACAGAATGATGCAAAGGTTTATTCGCACCCAGTTGCAGATGGGAGTCTTGCTTGCACCCTCTCCCTGTGGAGGGCATAGCTCACTACCGTTGTTTGCCTCTGTTTCTCCTTCTCCGATCCATTATCTGAGTCCCTGGATCCGTGACGTTCTGGAGTCAGGTGGCCTGTGCCGATGGTACCATCTAACTCGGCACTGGCAGTTACCTTGAGCGTGTCTGGTCTGACCGAGTCGGATCAGAGCTCTCTAAGCCGTATTCTGGGAGTCGGATCCAAAGGAATGAGTTTGTCTCCATTGGCTCTGATCTTGTTGGATCACGGCCTACCCCTTGGGGTCTCTGCGCTTTTGGGCTCTGCTCTGTTCTCCGTGTCGGATCCGGGGAGAGCTTCCTCACTTTCGGTGGAGACTCGCTCCCCCTCTGCATTTGACGTGGTGGCGAGGGTTCTCTCACATGGATTGAGGCCCCTGACCAGTTTCTCGGAGTCTGCCCCAACCCCCTCTCTTCTGGGTGTGCCTTCTGCCATTCTGCCCATGCAGGGACAGCCCATGCTCGACATGCCCTAGACTGCTTCCCTTGAGGAACCACAGGCTGTTTGTGAGTCCTGTCTGGAAAGCCCCACCGAAGAGTTTCCTCACAAACGCAAGTGCAAGAAGAGGTACCTGGACTCCCCTCGAGTCCCTCACGGATGATACCGACTTGGAGGAAGGAGAAGGCTTCCCCAGATCACCCCCACGAGGATGTCTCCTTTGGAGACATCATGGAGAATCCTGTGCCAGCCTTCCTCGGACGAGTCGGTGTTTCTGGAAGCATTCGACATAGGCCCATTTACTTCTTGGGTGCCCCCCCCCCAATGGACCCCCTGGTGGACCTCATTACCACCAGGGCATGGAAAGAGCCGGACATCGTGGAGCCAGTCCCAAAACGTCCAGATAAAATCTTGAGCCCCCCTGGTAGACCGAACTGGAACAAAGGGTCCCCAGTGGATGCCATGGTAGTAGTAGCTGCCACGAAGAAGGAACTGGCTCAGAGTTCCACGGTCCACCCCTTGGACTGAGAATCCAGGACGATGGTCCATTTGGGAAGCGGACTTATGCTTCAGCCAACTTTTGTATAAGGGCCCTGAACTATATGGCCCATGTTACCATACTGCAGCATGATCTGATCAAAGAGTTCACTGCGTCTACCCCGGAGTCCATGTCACCAGAGGATAAATGCACATTCTCTCTGCGAATGGCCACTCTGAAAGTGGTTACCAACACGTCTATGCAACTCCTTTTTCATGCCACCAAAGGAATGGCACGGGAGGCCCGTTTTGGTGTTGCTATGAGGTGACATGCCTGGCTCAGGTTATGTAATTTCGCGGAACCCTTCAAGGCATCTTTTGCGAATGCTCCCTGTGATGGCTCTTCCTTGTTTGGGAAGACGGTCCGTGACTCACTAGTCCAGAGTGAGAAGGATGGGAAGACATTGTCTGCCGTCGGGATCCACTTCTCTAACCCCCAAAGATCCTTCTCCAGGAATCAGTGGGGGCAAAAGAAGATGCGGTTCCAGAAGTTTCAGTATTTCTGGGACACTCAGGACTCCTTTTGCCCTAGAGGCAGAGGGGGACAAGACAGATGCCAGCCCAGAGGCAGGGGGTGTCCGAAGAACTTCGGGTCTCGAACTGTTCTCTGACAGACCTGCGTAGCAGCCATGAGGGGTTGTCTGACCGCCCTGCTCTGGAGGCAGTGAGGGGCCGTTTATCTATGCACCTGATGGCGTGGGAGTCCGTGTCAACAGACTGTTGGGTGCTCCAAATAATATCCAGAGGTTACACAATTCCCTTTGTGACGCATCCCTCTTCCCCAAAGCACCTCCTGGACATTCCATCCGCAAAAAAGGAGGCAGCAGCAATCGAAGTAGAAAAGCTGCTAAGCAAACGGGCCATCCAGCCTGTCCCCCCAGATCAGTCCAGATCAGGCATTTATTCCAGATTCTTTTTGGTGCCAAAAAAGACAGGGTCTTCAGGCCGATTCTCGACCTTTCCACTCTGAACCTGTCAGTTGCCAAAGAAAAGTTCTGGATGGTCACTTTACAATCCATCCTGCCTTATCTGCAGAAAAATGACTGGATGTGCTCAATAGACCTCCAGGATGCGTACTACCATATAAAGATGCACAGACGCTCCAGGAGGTTTCTTCGCTTTCAGCTAACGGCCAATCACTACCAGTTCCGGGCCCTACCCTTCGGTCTCACCACAGCCCCCAGGGTGTTCACCAAGGTCATGGCAACAGTAGCGGCTCACCTGAGGCTTCAGGGCATGCAAGTCTATCCATACCTGGATGATTGGCTCCTTGCCGCTTCCACCAGGCATGTACTCTGTCAAGCCAGGGATTATTTCCGGAAGTTGTCAGACTTGCTGGCATCACTGTAAATATAACCAAGTCCTCTCTAGAACCGGTTTAGGTCCTGGACTACATAGGGGTGAGAATAGACACATTGCAATCCAAAGTTTTCCTGACTCCAGAGAGGGTTAGGAGCCTAAATCTTCATTTTCTCACGATACTTCAGTATCCCTTTCCCCCAGCCGCAGTGGTGTTAAGACCCCTAGGATCCATGGCGGCCACTATCACTCTTCCTTGTGCTCATCTTCACATGTGGGTTTTGCAGTGGACGTTGGCAGTCCAGTGGTCTTTATTGGATCAGCCATTGACACATCCAATTCGCATAAGCAAGGCTTGAAGGAAGTCCCTCTTCTGGTGGTTCCAATCTCCAGAGACAGTAGAGGGACAGTCCTTTGTTGCAGCCCCTCCCCAAGCCACGGTGGCCACGGACGCCTCCCGACTAGGTGGGGGGGGGCATTGCTTGGGCAGGGCAATCCAAGACACGTGGTCCCTAAACGAGACCAATCTGCATATCATTGTCCTGGAGATGAGGGCGGTCTTAGCATTGCAGGCCCTTCATGCCTCTCTTCCACTGGGAACTATTGCGATTCAGACTGACAACATGTCAGTGGTCTGGTACATCAACAAATAGGGAGGAACCAGATCCTTCCCCCTTTGTTGAGAGGCCATGAGAGTGTGGGAATGGGCGATCTCCCCCAACCGTTTTCGGATAGCAACGCACATTCTGGGTTGGTCTGACATACTAAAGGACAAATTGAGCAGAACTATCCTGATGCCTTATGAGTGGTCTCTGAATCCTTGTGTAGCAGAGCAGATCTTCTTTGAGTGGGGTCGGCCTTGCTGCTATCTCTTCGCATCTCCTTCCAATGCGAAGTGCAGCAAGTTCTTTGCTCTGATCCCCCCTCAGGGGGAAACCCCAGAGATGGTCTGGTCCATGCTTGGCCTCCCAGTCTTCTTTATGCATATCCTTCGTTACCCCTCATGACATTTTACAGAAGGCTTGTCGGTTGGGGAGCAGAGTCATCCTCATTGCACCATTCTGGCCTCGCCAGATCTGGTTCCCCTGTCTCTGGTCTCATCTGGTAGCTCCTCCTTGGATCCGATTCTGGATCTTATTTCTCACCCACTGGGGATTCCACTTCCAGACCTGGGCAGTCTGAAGCTCATGGCTTGGCTGCTCCCGTTCCAGTGATTGCCAGGACTCCCGGACTTTCTTCCCCTGTTAGATCTGTTCTGGTGTCAGCCCATAAGTCATCTGCTAGAAAAGTTTACAGAAGTAAGTGGAAGCGTTTTTTGATCTGGGCTTCTCAGGGGGATTTGGATCCTTTTACGGCTCCAGTGCCAACGGTTCTTGAATTTTTAGCACACCTTTTCCATCAGGGTCCCAGCTCTTCGGTAAAAGTTCAACTGGCTGCCATTTCTAATTTCCATGTAGATGAAAACATGGGGTCCTGGGCTTCTTCCAGACTTTGCAAAACTTTCATTAAAGAGACCTTTCTTTTAAGGCCTCTGGGTAAGGACCCTTCTCCTCCTTCGGAGCTTACCTTAGTTTTACAGGCGTTAGCTGCTCTGCCATTCGAGGCGGCTGCCTCTGTGGACTTGAAATTTTTGTCTTGGAAAACAGCTTTCCTAGTGGCTTTCACCTCAGCTAGGAGAGTGTCAGAACTTCAAGCATTATCTGTTAAAACGACCTTATATGGTTTTTCATAAAGACAGGGTCTCACTTTGGACCAATCCTTCGTTTTTGCCTAAAGTGGTTTCAGAATCAAATATCAGTCAGTCACTCTGCCTGTCTTTTTTTCGAAATTTTCAGAACAAGAGGGAATATAAGCTACATTTGTTAGATGTACATAGGCTGTTACGTTTCTACTTGCACAGGACTAAGCCCTTTCGCAAGTCTGGCCAATTGTTTGTGTCCTTCGTTAGACCTTTTTTAGGCAAACCAGTTTCTAATGTGACAATTGCCAAGTGGATTTCCCTTTGCATTCTGTAGGTTTACAAAGATAAAGGTATGCTTATTCCGGGGAGGGTACGCGCCCATTCTACCAGGTCCATGGCTACATCAGCTGCTTTTTGGTCAAGAGTACACTTGAATGATATTTGTTCAGCGGCTACTAGGTCCTCATCTCATACTTTCATTACTCATCATAAACTGGACATGGTTTCCAGAGGGAGAGGATCCTTTGGCTCTGCGGTGCTCTGGAATATCCTTCCTTGAGGGCCTCTCAAGGTTATGGTAGCTGGGGACTCTGTCCAACAGGTTGATGATGAAATGAAGTTAACTACTTCAGATAAAGAAGTTCTGTACTTACCATAATGTTCCATCTGAGTAGTTAGACTTCATTTTGTCATCAACCATCCCTCCCTCCTTCCCCCTGGTCTTGTTTATTGGGTTCATTCATCTGAAGTGTCTAAGAGATATAGTGCCTTTGCAGCCTTCTTGTGTTTTCTGGTGGGTCAGGTTTTTGCTGATCGGGCTCAGTTGTTGGGTGGCAAACTCGATTTGAGGGAAGTAAGGGGGTGCAGTAGTATTATGGGTAAGGGGAGGAGCTTGGATCTGATGCTGGTGAAACTGCCATCTTGGATCCGGTCCGGATCCGAAACCCTCAGGTTGATGACAAATGAAGTCTTAACTACTCAGATGGAACGTTATGGCAAGTACATAACTTCTTTTTACTAAAAAATGAAAATAAAAATCTATACCACACTTAAAGGAAATTCTGAATTCTTGTAAAGGGGTAAAAGAACCAGATGTAGGATCTGTAGAAAAGGGAAGGAGGAAATCACAAATAAGTAAATGGAGTCCATGGGAACAAGACATGCAGAATAATGTTCAGAAGGAGGGGTGAGGTTTAAGGGATGGAGGAATTGAGCAAGTTATATAAAGGAATGAATGAAAATTGTAAAAATGAAAACTTATGTATGCTGCATGACAGTAACAGTGGAAACTTATTATGCTTTACTTTCTTTTCTGTTAATGTATGTGAATTCATGTTATTGCTTGAAATACAATAATTTAATAAATAATACTGCCAAAGCAACTGAAGGAGCAACAATTTAAAACAGAACTTTATCCACTTTGTACAGTTAAAGTAATAATAGCAATTGTGCCAGATGCCAGGTTCTTCTCAGCCATTTGTGCCGTTCAAGGCTTTTGGCAGATTAATTTGGATGAACCTAATTCTCTTGGTAAATATTGGTTTTCAGAAGTACCATTTGTGATTTCATTGACTGCAGAGGTATTTTAGAGGCAGCAGCGAGTATATTTGAGAGACTAGGGTAGTAATGAAAATAACTGATGACACTCTAGTCTGGAGTGTTGGAAACCAGAAAAATGATATGTTTAGCAAGGTCGCTGGATAGATTGACGTTAAAAGGCTTAAAGTGAACAGGAACAGATGCACAAGTGCCAAGTATGTCTTCAGGAGGTTTAAACCTGATGCTGACAAAGTAAAAATCAGGTGTAAATATACAAAAGCCTTATGATGGATCATCTCCATTTTTTGGTTTTGGTGCAGTACCGAACTAGGTTCATTCCCAGCATGTCAGATGTAATACCACTCCTCAGGAAGCCACTAGAGCTTGGTGTAGCATGGTTTAGGTTAATGGAGAATGAGGACTTTTTAAGTATGTAGTTACCTCAGCATTTACTCAAGTTCTGTGACTTCACTGTAGGTCGATGTCATTTAGCAAGGTGTTTGGGTGATGTTACAGAATGGAAGAACTGTAACCTACGATTGTAGATGGTCTTGTTTTAGTACAAATGTATATATTTGTAGATAGATCAGCATATCCACGTGCCCTCCTTCATAGCCCTGTTACTCATAATTCTGTACTAGTGACTAGTTTGTATTTAAACAAGAAGTCTAATAACAGGAAAGGACAATGTAACAGTAAAGAAAAACAAAGAAAAGCAGTTCATCTGAGATGAATGATAGTCATATATAAAAATGCTATAATGTGCTGTTATTCAGGAGATTAACAGTTGGTGGTAGTACCGTTCTAACTGCTTACCTCCACACCGGCAGCAACTGAAATAAGTCATGTCAAAAAAGAGTAACTGGCTAGTCTTACCTGCATTCCTTTGCTGCATCTGCTGTTTATTCCGCCAGCAACAGTTGGTTAAGCCCACTCAGGTCCTTTAGTTGATATGCTTCATATACAGCTTGGCTGCTTTGCTGCACTTCTCTTCAGCTTGATGTTGACTGTGCTTTCACTTTCATCACATACTACATTATTTAGTTAAGTAGCCAGTTTTATAAGTGCTAAACAGTTTATTGCCACATTCAGATGTTGTATCCGAATGAGACTTTACTCAAAATGATGCTTTTTGCATCTTTTCTTGTCTGGTGGTTAGCTCAGATGGTTAAGACTGTGGACTGTTAATGATCTAATTCTTAAAGTCTTTTAGCAGGGACTTGCATGGTTTTGCCCTCTTCACTTCTCCATCTCTGCAGCTCTGTTCTAATTATTGCAACAGTATTCATTTGGGACTGCTGGCTGCATGGCATTAGGGGTGTGACACACTTTATAACAGACACCTGTATTTGATTAGCAACTGGACACGAGTAACAACTAGAGAGGAAGAGGAATGATGAAGCATTCACCTCTTTGGGGTAAGGGGAAATATTCTGAGATGTGTATTTCACCTGTAGTCCTTGGTGGAAACTGGAGATGTATGAAGGTGTCCATCTGTAAGAATAGAGGGGCTTTGGAAGTAGCACCACACACAGCTGTGGGCTATAAGCCTTCTCACCACCCTGTTGCTTGCCCAACCCTTGAGACCTTGAGGGCATGTGCAAGGCAATAACAGTTCAAGGAAAACAAAACTTGAAGAAACCCAATTCTGCAGTTCAGTCTTGTGTAGCTGTGTTCTTACTACAGCATATGCCTTTCTTTTCTAATTTGAAACTCTCAAGAGGTTTAGCATCCACATCATTTTTCTTAGCCAGAATTAGCTGATCTTCCATTTGTCTGCTTGAAAAAACTTCCCTCTTCAGAAAGTATCTTATGTACCAAGCAGTCTTTGTCTTCCCCTTTGTAGGGACCGTCTCAATCTCCAACCTTGCTGGGAGATTAGGCTTGAAATCCTTGGCAGCAGCTTGAGCATGTAGCTCAAAGCATTTTGCCCCTCTGTGTTTTCAGGTAGATTAATTTGGAGAGATCTTTTCATGCATGTTCTACAAATTGTCTGTTTTGCACATCGTAAAATCCATAATTTGTTGACACATTATTGTAGTCTTTTTACTTTGTTCTTTTCCCATCTTCTCTTACTATACTTAGTGTATGTCAGACCAGTTTCCACTTCATGCAGTCTTTTGTTTTTTCAGGGTGAAATCATTTTTTTGAAGAGAATAACACTGAAAGATAAGTTTTGTGTCCCAGGCAGGTCTTGTGTGCAACTTTTTTACTTTCTGCATCTGTTTTACAGTCAAACTGCATTAAGAAACAGTTCATCCATACATTGCAGGCAAACATTTTGTAAGGTTTTGGTTCCAAAACAGACAGACACACACACAGACACACACACACTCTTCAGATGGCCCATCTGGTTTAGGCAAAAGCGAGACGGAGCTTACCCAAAAGGTATCCATGTTGTCCCAGACTCCGCAGAGCCATTTAAGTGTAGTGAGTCACAGGGTACATGTACACAGTTATTTGGTAGTATCATAAGGGCAGAACTGCATGGGAGTATACCAGGAGTAGTTTTGCAGCTCTGAAAGATCTTAAATTCATTCTCTGAGTGTTGAAATCTGTTTGCTTAGGATCGGTCTCCCTTCATCTAGATGTAGAAGAGGCATTGCGTTGTGCTTATGGTAGTACTTGTGTAAGCAGTTCTCCCTGGCAGAGTGCACACTCATGTGGCTAAATTAGTGCCCACCCCCAATATATTGTGGGCAAAATTGTCCACAGTACTTCAAGGTGTATTGCTTTTGTATAGTGGCAGTACTTTAAACAGGGTATCACAATAATTTTTAAAGTAATACTATTGCATAAAGCAAACTCCATGCTACATTCATCTCCCTGCACTTAACACACGTCAGTAGAGAGTAGTTTCTACATGCCATTATATGTAGGTATATATTTACTGCATACATATTGTATATATTTGCTGCCACTGTAAGCATGGTGTCGGAAAATGGAGTTTATTTGGAGAATGAATTGTTTTTATTAAATAGGGACGCTTCACTTTAACTTTGGTGTTTGCCAGTGAGAAAAAATGTCAGCCATAAATATAAATCTGTATAGTAGCTTCTCTGCTTTGTCTGCCAGTGTGGCTATCGAATGTAGTATGGTATATACTGGGTTTTACCTCACGGACTGCATTATGCATAAGTAGGGAGGTATAGATTTCCAGTTGTGTAGCATATAAATCGTATTGGCCTGCCAGAATTATGGGAATGCCTTCTGTTTTCATGTTCTCTCGTGTCAAAGGTAGCTAGGGTTCACTTGTTTTTTCTTAATTTGGAACACAACTTCCAATGAAGCCCACCATTTAATGAAATTAATCTATCTAACTCGAGCATGATGGGTGGTCCTTCCTTCTGGTGTAATTGGTTGTTGGCTGAAGGACAGTTGTCAACTGAGGCTGAGACACTGAAAATTCTGACACTATGGAAATGCTTCAGCTTCTTCATTAATGGTATAAGAACTATATAATGTGTAGTGGTAACAACACAGTTTGTCTCTTTATTGTCTATCTTTCGTAACTCTTGGTTTCTCCTACATTTTAATTTTCCACATTGATCCTAGGTGGTTTTAATAGGATGCTCTTTGGTATGCAAAACCATTTTCAAGTCACTAATTTTCTACTTCTGCTGATAAAAAGACAGCGGAGTTGGTGAAGATATGTGAGGGTTGGCTGTATGTAGGTACAGAGATTTATATAGAAACAGAATTATGTTGGTGTATGCATAGTTGAGGCCGTAGCGAAGTGTAATTTGATCAGTCCTGCAATACTAATTTTTTTCTAGGAAGAAGTCCGAAGTTAAATTGCATATTGTATTTTATCCTTGGAGGATATATTCTTCATTTTAAGGACTTTCTGTTGAATGATCATGTTTTCTTCATAAATGTATATACATACATAAAGAATGTAACTGTGTTAAATGTCTGCTAATTTCTAACACCCAGGGTCGGATTCACGAAGGCTTGCACGGAGTCTAAGAGTAGTGTAAGACTCCATGCAGCCTTCGCGATCCAGGAACAGCCCAAAGTCCGTGTAAGAGTCAAGCTAAAACTGCTCTTACATGGAGTGGGCGTGGATAAGCTAATCACCTAACTTGCAGCCGAGTAGCATGCAAATGAGGCTGATTAGCGATCCAGGAAGCCCAGAACAGCCCGTGTAAGAGCCGTTTTAGCTGCAGAAATGTACTCCGTTGACAACTGAGTACGTTTCTGCAAACACGGCAATGGAGCCATGTCAGCTCCAAATAAAGGGTGCATATGTGACAGGCAGCATGCCAATGGCCAAATATGTGGCCATTGGCAAGGTAACCTGATGCAAGTATATCAAAAATATAATTTTTTTTTTTCGGCGATTGCCGATGTGTAAACCCAGCGCAGCCCCGCGCAAACGGGCTGCGCTGCATAGAACATAAAAACGAAGGTTTTAAACCTACAAATGTAGGTTTTATGCAATACATGGAATGTCAATGCAGGGACCAGCAGAGCAAAACCAACATGGCCACCGTGTAGTGGTTGCTAAGGGGGGAAGCTGCGTCTAAGAGATGTAACTAAGCATTAGTAGGCAATCTGATGCAAATGAGTGTAAGGATACTGAATTCCACTGTCACATAGCAAATGAGCACATTCTGAGTAGTGTAAGAGTTACATAAGGGGGAGGAACAGAGTAGGAGATAGGTGACATCACAGGGGGGAATGGTAGAAAGAAATGCAGTTCATTGGAGGTTAGAGTTACATGACAGATGTCAGACAGATATCAAGGAAAGAGGTGTGCCACTAAGTAAACATGAGAAAGTCAAGAAATGGAAGGTGTACACTGTTGCCTACACCAAAGTTTCTTGCTGGACGTGTATGCGCGTGCGCCCACGGCGCCGTAAGGCAGTGTGCGCGCGTGTAAGGCAGTGTGCGCGCGTGTAAGGCAGACTGAGCATGTGGGAGCGTGTTGGGAGATGTTTAACACCGTTTGCGCGGGCATGCACGCGTTTAAAACCGAATAAGCAGATTCTGAACTGTGTAAGTATGTGTGCGCGCGTGTAAGCCACTGTGAGCGTGTTTCTGCTGGTTTGCACACTGCTCCACCCTGAGGAAACAGAAAGTAAAAAGGAAGCAACAGATGTAGTAGGAAGTTAGCAGGGAATACTGCTGGAGCTAGCAGGTGAAAACAATTAGATGCAGGCAATTACACAGGCAGAATACTAGCCCAGCCCAGCACTTAAAACTCTGCAAACAGCAGTGCAGAATGTTTCTCTCAAGAGACACTGCAAGACAGAAGTTAAGTTATCAGAAGTGAAAACTGAAAAAGCTGAACGCAGAGCAGAAATGTTAGGGGCTGCCATAGCTCTCATAATGAGACATAGGCGACTTGTTGAGGGTGGTGACAATGCAGATGGTGCCAGACAACCCGCAGTGAGGAGACGGAGAAGAGTGTACAGGCCCAGGGTCACCTACCACGGGTTACATGAGCTGGAGATAGTAGAGCGCTATAGAGTGGACAGAGACCTCCTGCAGCAAATAGTGGAGCTGTGCAGGCCACGCCTCACACACACAACCAACAGAGGGGAACCCATCCCAGTGGAAACCAAGGTATGTGTTGGCCTAAGAATACTAGCAACAGGTACCTTCCAGAGACCAACTGGTGATATGATGGGGATATCACAGGCATCAGCTTCCAGGGTACTGCACCAGTTCCTGGATGCCATGTCAGCACATGTCGGTGATCATGTATATTTCCCCAATGCCCGTGAGGTATTGGCCAGCAATATGCGTCTCTTCCAGCAAATAGCGGAATACCCTGAGGTAGTGGGTGCAATAGACTGCACGCACATACGCATCAAAGCACCAGCCGGTGAGCGGGGTAGGGCATACATCAACCGCAAGGGCTTCCCCTCCATCAACTGCCAGGTCGTGTGTGATGCCCAGGGCATAATAATGAATATGTGTGCTGGCTGTCCTGGGAGCTACCACGATTCCCACATCTGGCATTTGACGCAGCTGTACCAGACATTTGCCAATGGGGACATCCCGCACGGACACCTTGTGGGGGATGCAGGTTATGCACTGGAGCCGTGGCTGATGACACCCATCAGAAACGCACACACACCTGAACAGGAACGCCATAATGAGGCACACGCACAAACACGTAATGTAATAGAGCGTGTGTTTGGGCTGCTCAAGTCACGGTTCCGGTGTCTGGACACATCTGGTGGAGCCTTGCAGTACACACCAACTACATGTACCCAAATTGTCATGGTATGTGCTATGCTACATAATATGATCTTGCGAAAACAGCTGCAGCAGGACCAGCATAGGGCTGGGCCAAACAGCCCCCCACCATTGCCAAGGCCATCACAGGCAGAGCGTGACTCGGAGGAGGAACATCCTGAGCCTGCCCCAGTAGGCAGAAGGAGGCGTGCCCAGTATGCCCTGGCCTTGGCAAAGAGGCAACGCATAGCACATACATTGGCTCAGTAGGAACCTTGGGAATGATACCCCTCTCTGACTCACTTATATAGTAACAGGGATGCCTAATGTGACACAACCTGCTCTCAAACATGTACAGGGAAGTGTAATATGCGCATCCGACAGAGGCAGCCCTGCAGCACCACCTGAGGCATGAATGCTATGTGTTAAGTAATGTAACACCAAGTACTATATGCACACCTGAGGACCCTGACTAACATCCTACCCTCACCAAGCATCATGCCACAACATGACAACGAGATGATCAAGTGTAACAATTGACTGAAGTATCGCAGTTAGTCAAAGGGGACCCAATATGTGCCAGTCTGGGATGACATGCTGAGCATGACATGATGCACCACCTGCTAGGACTGGTGTGCACCTATCGGTGCAGGCCGTATGGATACTGGCAAAGGCTGTTGTCACCCACAGTGTGCCCTGAATAGGTAAGGCTCAAAACACAAACCTATCTCCATAGGTACCAGAAGGGATAAGAATAAGATAAGGGATAAGTTGAAACAGCAAGATGTATGCAGTCTAAACTCACCCAGTATGGAGAATGTTGATAACTGTGCTGTAACAGAAAACTGAGGCAAGGCTCACAACAGCACCCTAACACTACCAGGTTACACCTCATACTGTGCTGTACAGCCTCAAAACTTGGAACAAGCTACAAAAGGAGGGTGACTAGCAAGAATTGTCAAGGATAACCACACCCCCATGTCGGTACCACAACAAAAAGCAGCATGGACTAGCCATGCTCAAGTAACAGTGGCTAAAACTACCCCCCAGTTTATAGCCTGCTACAGACTACTGTCCCAACACCAGGAACTGCATCCGGCCTATGCTGGAATACATGAATATATCAAGTCCTCCAAACCACATTATATTGGGTGACTGCAAATACCCAGACATAGACTGGGAGCATTATACTAGCTCCAACAGTGTAGGACAAAAGTTCATAGAATCCACAAACCAAAAGGCCCAGGAACAACGTACCACTCCCACAAGAGGGGTAAGCATACTGGATGTGATAACCAGCAACATGGGTACTGGATGTCAAGATGAGAAGTGTATTGCTCACTGGTAAAACCAGACCATAGAGTAATCACACTGGATATACAAATCCTGACCACAGTCCCTGGCCGGAAAACCACAGTGGAAAACATGTGTTAAGCAATATTTGCACTCCTCCAAACTGATGTGGAATCCATTAAAGGTCATGTGCAGGTGCAAAATATGGGCCACACCTCAGAACCTGTAATACAGCCATTCCATGAACACTGCCAGGAATGCTTGGATTATGCAGTCCTAAATTAAAACAAGACACAGTGCCTAAATCTGGCATGGTGGACACCAGCCATAACCAAAACATGCAAGAGAATGAGGAAGCTACTACATGATAGAGCAAACATGAACAATGAAGTAATCACTGATCAGTAGCATGGCAATAAAATCTGTCCACACATGCAATCCACTAAGGCCAGCCACAACAAGTGGAATCTGTGAATCCTTAGGCAATGTCACACCTGCCCCAAGTACACAGACAACCCCCAACTCCACCCAAGAAATACAAATATATGTGAGAGATGCAACCATCCATCCAAACTGGTGGCTGAGCTCCCTCTACTCAGTACTCCCAAAACAAGTCACTAGGAGAAGGTAACCACACACACCACAAACACAGTCCCACATAGACCTATCACAACTGCAAACCAAACACATAAACACAGAAAAAACATTCCCGGAGGCACAAATTACAAGCACAGCACACCAACAGAGGCCTCTAAAGCAGACACCCAATCAAACAGCCTCCAAACATAGCACATGCAACACATAGCACACAAAGCTGGTGTGCCAAACAGTCACAGGCCAGAAGGAGAAACAACATGCCTGATACAGTTGTAATAGGTGACTCCATAGTCAGACACACTGCTGTCCTGCACACCAGACTGAACAAGGGAAAGGGTACAGTAAGCTGCCTGTAGGCTGCCACAATATGCCACATAACAGAAGTATGTAGGTCACTCCAAAGCAAGTAGAAATATGATGCAGTCATAGTCCATGCTGGTGTGAATGACCTGAGATGTACCGCCCTAGACCACATGAAAAGAGACATAGATGAGCTATCTGATTATGTAGTCCAGGCCGGTATGACACTCACCGTTCGCAGCATCCTACCCTTACCAAGAATAATGCCACAGTACAAACACGGAATGATCAGTCATAGCAAGTGGCACACTTACTGGTGTTATTCCAAGGGGATCCAATGTCTGTCTGCTTGGGATGTCATGCTTGACAAGCCACGCAGCTGTCCTTGGGATGGCCTGCACCTGTTACCCCTGGGCGTCTGAATATTGGATAAGACCTTTGCCACCTCCATAGAGCCTTTTGTAGGCAAGGCTGAAAAGACTGACCCACCACCCTAGAAAACATAAGTGGGAAGAAACATAAGGGAAATGCTGACCAATGCCAGATGTGTACACCCCAATATGCATGCTCCCGAGGCCATCCCCAGAATGGAGAACATTGATGTCTATGCAGTGACAGAAACCTGCTGCAAGCCTCCTGACAGCACACCAGCACTACCAGGTTATACCACGTATCATGTGTCATGGCCCCAAAACCTGGAACAAAACATAAAAGGAGGGTGAGTATCCATAGTCAGCACAGACACCCATACGTCCAGGTAACTGACAATGCACAAGGCAGTGGAGTTCACCCATGTGCAACTAACTGTAGGCAAGACTGCTGTGCAGTCTGTAGCATGCTACAGACCGCACTCTCACACACAAAAACCCCACCCAGCCGTCCTGAAGACACTGGACAGTATGAATGTCCCACCAAATACCAAACAAGGTACCACAAATTACCACATAGGTGGTAAACCATTATGTATGGAAGGAGTAACCAGGGACCTAGGGACACAAGTGGACAGTAACCTGTTATGTGACACCCACATTGCCAATGTGGCTAGGAAGACTGTCTACATTTGACACCATATCAGGAAAGGAGTCACATCTACGGCAACAGAGGTCATTGTGCCCCTATACTTTTCTCTAATCACACCCATAATCTAGTACAATGCCTCATATGGGATGTACCTTACCTGACACCTGCAGCAGTTAGAAAGACCTCAAAGGTACCTCACCAAGAGGATAAAGGGTCTCAAATATATGTCATATGCTGCCTGGCTGTAGACACCCCAGCTGAATCCAGTCACATACTGCCTACACAGAGGCATTGCATGCCTGTTGTAGGAGGCCATGCCCAACACAGGAGTAATGGACATGCTCCACCCCAGAAAACACAAATCCATCGGAGCTGTGAGAGTGAGAGATGTCAACCTCAACAAATAATGAAATCGGATGTGCTGGTGGGACAGATACATAATCCAGAGGCTCCCCACACCCTGGACCAGAATCTCACTCATGTTAGGCAGAGCCCCTCACTGACTCTCTTCAACAGGAACCTTGCCAAGTGGATGGATGATTGTAGAGTTACACTGGGGGTCTTCACTGTGTCATGTCCAGACAGAGGCACAGCAAAGAAAATCATAAATGGCCATAATATTCACATAGCAAGGGGTGTCAAAAGCCACACACACTCTTGCTAGGCTAACAAATGCCCAGGGTGGATAGCCTAGTATGAACCTATGAACCTATGAAGATACAAATTGTACAGGACACTAAGGATAATCCCAAGGCTTTCACAACTGATGGTAGGAACCATGTTGGGAATTCACAGATATGCCCTGACTCACACAAATATCACAAACACACACACATATTGCCAACATACATCCTGACAGGTGCAGTGCAACCCCCCCCCGAATGCAGAATATCTATCCCAGCAGACTGCTGGCCCCCTGACATTGCAGATGCTGAGGTAACAGCCAACATCTACAAAGCAAAACACACAGCAGCAATGGTATGAGATGGTGTCCTGGGCTTAGTGCAACATGGACTCCAAGATGAATGGAATGCCAAACCACACTACTGCTCAATGTCAGCCTTACCACAGAATATGTACCCAAAGAGCAGTGTACAACAACAGTGGTCCTTCTCAACAAAGGTGTTGCCTGAATGGATACTGAACACTACTACCCCAGAATCCTGAGAAGCTCGGTTTGCACAGCTATGGAAAGGATCAGCATGTACCACAGACATAAAGATGTTGGGGACCTACTGACACCGGACCCAACCCAGTGTGGCCTTCTCAAGTGCAGATCCTGCCCCTAACCATGTTTGACTCAATTGAAACAGTCATTAAGGTCATTGATGAGGGCAATGTGCTCCACATAGTGTATCTGGACCTTGCAAAGGCTTCTATACAATACCCTACGTGTTCAGTATAGATAGGATCACCAGCTTAAATATAAACCCACATGTCAGTAGAGGGGTTGCAAACCAGACCAAGGACAGAACAGACATGGTCAGACATGCTGCAGCCATGTC
Organism: Protopterus annectens; assembly: GCF_019279795.1. Lineage (NCBI taxonomy): Eukaryota > Metazoa > Chordata > Ceratodontiformes > Protopteridae > Protopterus > Protopterus annectens. The sequence continues at coordinate 508,386,322 of NC_056725.1, read as the reverse complement.
AGACTACAAACCAGATATAACTGGCATCCCACAAGGCTTTGTCCTGGGATCTCCCTCGTCTGGTATATATGTCCCATAGGTACAGGCAAACATGGAAGGACTGTGTTAGAACATGTTTGCAGAGGACTACAAACTACTCACCACATGTGATTCACCAGCTGACACAAGCATCCCACAAAAGGGCCACATAGAAACAGACAACTGGTGCCATAGCCATGTCAGCAAGCTAAGTGCAGAAACGTGAATAGTCAACCCCCGTGGATATACAGTAAGTGCCCACCAATTACCACATAGGTGTTAACCCATTATGTAGTTAGCATGTAATGAGAGACCTGGGGACACAAGGTGATAGATATCCTGCATTGGACAAACATGTGCTGTAGTGTTTACAGAAACATACCATATACCCACCTAATCATGAAGGCTGTCAGATCTAGATAAGGGGAGGTCATTGTGGCTCTGCAGTCATCCTTCATCAGCGGTACAATTGACTACAATATCCCCTGTGGGATGTACCTCAGCAGACACCTCCATCAACCGTAAAGTCCCCAACAGTACCTCATCAGGAGTATCAAAGAGCGTGCACAGATGCCATGTGTTGCCTGTGTTGCTGGCATCAATAAACATGCTGCACCTTGTACAATCTGAATGGCAGTGAGCTATGCACATGAGAGACCTGAACCCCAGCACTGACTTACATAGGACAAGCTGTACTGCGTGATCCATAACACAGAAGCCACTCCCACCCATGAGTGAACCCCCAGCACAGGCTACCCATAGAGTCACTTATCAATCTTCCTCAATAGGAATCCTGATGAGTGGATGGGAAATGGTAGATTTATCCTGGGTATCACTGTCATGTCACAGGTAGACAGAGGCACAGTATACTAACCATGACATATGTCATGGCAAACTCCACTTACAATGTGTGTTGAAGGACAAACACACTCTCCAACTAGCATTAGACATGGACTAGGGCACATCGCTAGTGTTTGCAATTGTACACCTATGTTGTGGAATACACTACCAATGTTGGACAAGCCTGGTTTAAGTAGTTCATATCTGAACAGAATGCAACATGGTCAGATGTGCACAACTGGCCCCTAACCAGGCTGTTGTGCCCACTATCGAAATGTAAAGCAGTGATAGCAGTAAAGCCCAGGATACTGTCCACCACAGTCAAAGTACTACCAGTACACTATACAGTACTACAGTGTTAGGTCAGTGTGAAAGGATGTTGACAACTGTATGCAAAGTATCCCATGCAAACACTGCAGGCACAGTATAATCCTGTTGTGTTCACACACAAAGCAGTTGTACAGTAACTACACAACATGACACACAACACACAACCATAAACGGGTGATAGTTGTTGAAGTTCACACTCCTCCACAAATGTGGTGGGCTGCAGAGTCCAACATATGGAATGCTCACACTGGGCATGCTCACACACTTTGACAACATGCCATGGGAAGGCTGAACTGGGCATGCTCACACACTTAGGCCAAATCCCGGTTTAGCAGTTGGACACACATATCTGGTATTATGTGTTATTCCAGGAACCAACCACATTACAGCAGTCTGCCCAGTGCACACAGTTAAATGACTACAGAGACATACGTGATATAGTGGATCCCTCCCATATGCAAACATCTTCCACAGATGCACAAGTTGTTCATACAAACAGGGAATGCTATGGCAATAAAGATATGCAAACAGTCTATCAGCAACAAATAATGTGCATTTGACAATTAAACATATGGGTGTAGAGGTCAACACTAGGCTGTTTGCCCTAGGGAATGACAGCTTAGCCATAGTGTGCTTGGTGTCTGCCTCCCCACAGGATGCACATTCCCCTTTCTAAACACAGATGATGTCAGCACCCTATAAGTACAGCAGGAGAAAAGAAACTTCCCAGTAATCCGAATAGCGCTCTGCTAATGCGTCCGTCTCAAGTGTCATAACATAGTTAGGTAGGGGTTTCAAATCCTGCAAATGCTGTGTGTGTGTGTGTGTGTGTGTGTGTGTGTGTGTGTGTGTGTGTGTGTGTGTGTGTGGGGTTGGTGTGTGTGTAAGTCTGTGGGAGAGAAATGTCCCTTTTGGCAACTAGGAAAACACACTACAGGATGCACATTCCCTTTCTAAACACCGATGATGTCAGCACCCTATAAGTACAGCAGGAGAAAAGAAACCTCCCAGTAATGCGAATAGCGCGCTCTGCTAATGCATCCGTCTCAAGTGTCATAACATAGTTAGGTAGGAGTTTGAATCCTGCGAATGGCAAGTGTGTGTGTTTGTCTGAGGGGGGTTTGTGTGTGTGAGGGAAATGTCCCTTTTGGCAACTAGGAAAACACACTACAGGATGCACATTCCCTTTCTAAACACCGATGATGTCAGCACCTTATAAGTACAGCAGGAGAAAAGAAACCTCCCAGTAATGCGAATAGCGCGCTCTGCTAATGCGTCCGTCTCAAGTGTCATAACATAGGTAGGGGTATGAATCCTGCGATTGGCAAGTGTGTGTGTGTGTTTGTCTGAGGGGGGTTTGTGTGTGTGAGGGAAATGTCCCTTTTGGCAACTAGGAAAACACACTACAGGATGCACATTCCATTTCTAAACACCGATGATGTCAGCACCCTATAAGTACAGCAGGAGAAAAGAAACCTCCCAGTAATGCGAATAGCGCGCTCTGCTAATGCGTCCGTCTCAAGTGTCGTAACATAGTTAGGTAGGGGTATGAATCCTGCGATTGGCAAGTGTGTGTGTTTGTCTGAGGGGGGTTTGTGTGTGTGAGGGAAATGTCCCTTTTGGCAAATAGGAAAACACACTACAGGATGCACATTACATTTCTAAACACCGATGATGTCAGCACCCTATAAGTACAGCAGGAGAAAAGAAACCTCCCAGTAATGCGAATAACGCGCTCTGCTAATGCATCCGTCTCAAGTGTCATAACATAGTGAGATAGGGGTTTGAATCCTGCAATTGGCAAGTGTGTGTTTTTGGCTGAGGGGGGTTAATGTGTGTGAGGGAAATGTCCCCTTTGGCAACTAGGTGAACAGACTACAGGATGCTCATTCCCTTTTCTAAACACTGATGATGTCAGCACTCTATAAGTATAGCAGGAGAAGGGAAAACTCCCAGTAATGCAAATAGCGTGCTCTGCTAATGCGTCCGTCTCAAGTGTCATAACATAGTCAGATATGGGGTTTGAATCCTGCAATTGGCAAGTGTGTGTTTTTGGCTGAGGGGGGTTAGTGTGTGTGAGGACAATGTCCCTTTTGGCAACTAGGTGAACAGACTACAGGATGCTCATTCCCTTTTCTAAACACTGATGATGTCAGCACTCTGTAAGTATAGCAGGAGAAGGGAAAACTCCCAGTAATGCAAATAGCGTGCTCTGCTAATGCGTCCGTCTCAAGTGTCATAACATAGTCAGATAGGGGTTTGAATCCTGCAATTGGCAAGTGTGTGTTTTTGGCTGAGGGGGGTTAGTGTGTGTGAGGACAATGTCCCTTTTGGCAACTAGGTGAACAGACTACAGGATGCACATTCCCCTTTCTAAACACTGTTCAGCAGAAGGCCATGGCTCTGGCACAAGTTGTCTGTTGCTATGATGCCCCTTTGGAAGATGCTTGTGTCAGCTGGAGAGTCGATTATGGTGGCCAGTTTGCAGTCATCTGCATATTTGGACAGCCACAGTCCGTCCGTGTTGGCCTGTACCTCCAATAAATATATACCAAACAAGAGGGTCCCAGGACTGAGCCTTGTGGGACACAACCCGTAACTGTTGTGGGGTCTGGCATGGCTCCAGCAATGCTAACCATGTGGGTTCTGTCCTTGAGCCACTGTGCAATCCATCTAGTGACATAGGGGCTTATATTTAAGCTGGTGAGCTTCTCTAGAATGCCCAAGTGGGGTATTGTTGTGAAGGCTTTTGCAAGGTCCAGGTAGGCTGTGTGAACCACCTTCCCCTCGTCAATGGCCTTGGTGACTGTTTCAAAGAAATCAACCGGGTTAAACCCGGTAGTGTTGGTGTGCTCTCAGTAGCCCTGAACCAGGCATCTGTTACTGCACAGATATCTATGTTTTCCATGCCAAGGAGTGTTTTGGGTGCATGCATCTGGAGGTTTAGACTTCTGGCGTTGGGTAGCATTGCTCTTAGTGTCTTATCCCTTGTGATACCTATGAAGGTGGGTTTGTCATTTGAGCCCTGCCTAACATAGGCACTATGGGGGTAGCAAGAGCCTTTGCCAATATCTGAAAGCCCAGGGGTGACAGGTGCAGGCCGTCCCTAGCAAAGCAGGTAGTTCAACAGAAGATGAATGTGTGAAGGTGTAGTGCCTGTGATTAGTTAGCAGTAGCATATATGACTGCTCACATGGACACATGCCAGGTAGGTCATATGCACTGTGTCACAGGCAATGTACATGTGAACAGGACAAACAGTGACATCCTGTCAAGTGGGACATGGACATACATATATAGTAGGCTATGCAGATGGCACTAGGAGTCCACAGAAGCTCTATAACTATGCATTGCAGGTGTGATCAGTATTCCAGGGTAATTGCAAGCAAACATGCATGCAAACAAAGCTACAGTAAACAGGGCTGCATGTAGTCCATTGTACAACAAACAAGCTGTACCAGTTCCAGTAGGTAACACTGCAAATATGCAGGCACTATGCACATGTACATGGGAATACACGGGTCAGATGGCTAGGGTCCAGTCTCAGTGCACACAAGTGTACAGACCATGCATGTACTGTCAGGATGTACAATAACTGGATAGAAACCCATGTGCTCATACCTGCAGTAATACACATGTCAAATAACAGACACTGAGCCTTCACTCAGTGGTTCCATACTTAGTAGGATGTATGCTCCCTGGCCTGCCACCACAGTATCCCTGACATATATGGGGACTCTCCCTCCTGTGACAGTTATGTGTGTTGGGGCTGTCTAGCATGGTATGAGATGTGAGCATGCAGTGCTAGGGTGCTCCTGTGTGTCCTGTACCAGTCGTGTAGTACTGCACACATATCAACATCCTCAAACATCCACAATGCAGAGTCTAGTGTGGGCAACATGCCACTTGCAATTTACATGTCCATCTTTGTGTATTACTACATTCATTACCCTATCCCCTGTGCTACCTATGTATGTAGCCTTCTGTTGACATCATTACCACCAGTATGCCAACATGTGCAGATGATACACAATGGTACTTACCATGGGTGTAGACAACAGGACATGACAATCACACACTTACTGCATCAGGCATGCTGTGATATACCCACAATTAATTCAGCACACAGTACTGTTAACAACATGATACTATTACTACACATCTATGTGGTCACCCTGTGCATCAGCAACATGTTAACCTGTACCTGCACAGTTGTTACAGATTGCAGGAGGTGGCACAGTTTCATCATATGCACAGGGTGTGAACCTGGTATGCCTGAGTCAGCCACCCATACCACCAATTGACATGTATGTGTATGCGTGTTGGTGAGGGACAGCAGTAGAAGGTGGGGCAATGTTGATGCAGTGTGTGCGTGTATGCGGTAGCCCTAGGTGTTGTCAATTTGCATGTGTGTATGGATGCACACAGTTCCACCTCATGGCTGACATATACTGGTGTTTGTGGACAGCCACAGACTGTACCTGCCAGGTCATACAGATCAGTGTCTCTGGCCACGGACACGGTACCTGTGCCTTGCAGGGGTGCTACGGACCGTATCCTGTACCAACCCAGACTGGGTACTGTCATCAGAAGCAGGTGTTCGTTGACTGGACACAGATCCCTGTCGGGCCTGGCCAGAGCCACGTGCACGTGGTCTCCTGGGGCGGTCTGATGACAGCACAGACCCAGCATTGCTGGGGCTGCTGCTGGCATTACGGGGGCGGCCGCGGCCCTGTTGTCGTCCGCGACGACTGCCAGCTGCTGCTGTTCCTGGCATACGGCCACGTCGACGCCTCAACCGCCCACCATCGCCCTGGCTCATGGACATGTAGTTGTGGAACCGGTCTAATATGTCCCCACAACGTCTGTCTATGACATCGGTGAAATCACGGATGGCAGCCGCAATGTCACACATACTGTCAGTCATGGCTGTGCGACATGCTGCCAGCTCCCTCAGACCCTGTCTGGTGTACCGTTCCATACGTGACTGTGCCTGCATGACAGTCCGAAACATAGCTGAGGTTGTAAGACCTCTGTTGGCACGTCTGACAGGGGCAGTACGCCCATGGATGCTCCCACGAGAACCCCTGGACATCTGTCTGTGTGGTACCATCTCTGGGCCATGCCCATGGCTGCTGTGTGGGGAGGCATGTGCCACAGATACCACATTACCCTGGTCAATGCCCACTGTATGCTGTCCATCACCTAGGGATAGTGGTGACAAAGGGTGTATTGGCAGGATAACTGTGCGCATTGATGGGGTCGACAGCTGTGTACTGTCAATCGGCTGACCAATGGCGGACCCTGGCATACCTTCCTGTGCCATTACACAGATGTCATCATTATCAGTACCCACGGCACCTGACTCAGGTTCCCTGCTACATGATACCAGAGCAGCAACAGAACCTGTGGGAATGAAACAGGAAACACAGTTTACAATGTCTACACATTACCAGCGATGCACAGGTGCACACATGCACAGGTGCACACATGCACAGGTACACAGGTGCACACATGCACAGGTGCACACATGCACAGGTGCACACATGCACACAGTTTCACACAATTGTACAGTACTCAGTATGCGTGATATCAACACACAGACACAGACACACCTACATGTATACAAAAAGCACTACTATGTGAGCCAAATAGTACTATTACTATCAACACTATTACAGGAATTGTTAATACACACTCACCAGCATGGATAGGCTGCATTGCTGTTGTACCAGAGGGTCCTGCAGACGTGAAGAAACTAATGTCAGTGGGCACAACTGTGCCATTGTTACTGAGTATGATACAGGTCAGGAGTACAACAGTCGCCTTTCACAGGTCAGCAGCTAATATTGAGGATATCACACTTGCACATTAAATACTATGGTGACAGCTACAAACCAAGGACACACCTCACACATGCATTAACTACCAGTGTACACAACAGTCAACTATACATATGACATATTACCTGCACGTTCACTGTCTTGCTGCTGTGTGGCTCCAGCCTCCATCATAATGCATGTCTGCTGCTGTTGTTGTTGCTGGTGGACTGGAGCCACTACACTCATGAGTAGTCCCTCCAGTCTGGTGAGTGGGGGATGTGTAGCCACCCCACCACCTGTGGCGACCTGTTGCCTGTGGATATCTGACGCACGCTGACGGACATGTCTGATTAAATCACTGCAGTGATGTCGTACCTGCTCATATGTCCTATTATGCGTGCCTATGTCATTTACCCGACGGACAAGGTCTTGCCACAGTGCAGCCCTCTCCTGCTGATTCTGGCTGGTGCGGGAAAAGAGTATTGCATAATCCCGCATCAGGCTGTGGTGCATCTCCTCATCCTCAGCTGTGGAGTAGGTGGGATTCCGCGGGTGGGCCATGTACCTGAGAAAGAAAATAACCTGGTATCAGCAATATATGTCAGCAGAATTTGGCACACATACTACACATGCTACTCGACTGTTATGATACAACATATCTCACATATGTAGCATCTGTCTGTCTATTGGTGGATACACACGTAGATGGCCAGGTATCAGTGCTCGGCCAGCAACTGTGCAACAGTACCTGGCAGACTCCATACGACATACTACCAAACCCCAGCAGTCAGAACACTGATTCAGGTCAAGAGCACCTCCTCACTCTGGGGGTTTGTATCTAGGTACTGTACGGCCTACATCTGCAACTACTGTGAGCTGACCACACACTGATTGCCCTGTATATACATATCCCACCTCCACCACCAGCACAAACGACTATAGTGCATAACATTACAGATACAAACTTTACACTTTGTAACAGTGATATGGTATCCTTTCAGCCCACTGGGCCAGTGGCAGATACAACCCACAATGCTGACCCCTACACAATTGCTTTCTACAGACATCTCCGAGAATGCATGGATCATGCAATCCCATATATGACCAAGACAGTCTCCACAAAGGGACAGCATCCTGTCTGGTGGACCCCAGCCATAGACAGATTGTATTACAGAAGATGGAAGCTACTGCAAGACAGAGCATAATTCACTAAAGGGAGGGCATGTCTGAGCAGCACTGGTAAGGATCTATTTTCCATCATACAAACTACATGGGCAACTTTGAGAGGGAAATCAAGAGTGACACTACAGATAACCAGAAGGCCTTCTTCAGTTATGTTAGCAACCTGGTCAGGAGCCATCCTCTATGCCCATAGGTAGTACACAACAAATATTTCACTGACACCACAGATATCGACAACATTGTGGCAGACAGGTTCAGTGCAGGTGTTACCCCGCCCTCTCCCCTGAAATAAGGCATAGTTATCCCAGCTGACTGTAACCTCCCTGTCATCACAGATGTCCAGGTGAGAGACATCCGCAGGACAACAGAATACACAACATGGATGGGACCTGATGGTATCCCCAGTTGCATGCTACATAACCTCTGACAGGAGCTAAACACACATATAGAAGTGCTATGTAACACTAGCCTGACTACAGGATATGTACCTGTACACTGGCGCACAGCAGCAGTGGTTCCACTCCATGAAGGAGGCACCTCACCATACCAGTACAATACAACACAATACATTACATTACAATACAATACTATACAATATGCTATTGCCCCTGTGTCTACAGCAGCGTACTGTACTGCTACCCTGACCATTGTGACACATGTGGTGTGATGGTACCTGCTGCTGTCACACAGTTACACAGGGTGACTCATATGGCATATTACCTATCTGACTAACATTCAGCAGGGGTATGTGTGACATGTACTCATGGGGAGTCTTGCTTCTTAACAATGTGTGGTTTATTGCAGGGTATGTCTTATCTGTGGGTAGGAACTCTTACCTCCACATGTGCACACTATTGCAGTGGCACGGACGACACACAGCAGACATTTAGGTTGTGGATGGTGGGAGGTGTTACTATGGTTGTTGGACATCTGTCATGGGTGTGACCTCCATATGTAAATCTGGGAGTGGTAACCTCTATGTGGGTAGCATATGTGTACTCTGTGGTGTTGTCAGTCACTGTGCATTGGTAATGTGTTTGAGTGCATTGTCACAGTGTTGTACATGTCACTGTGTCCTTCTCCATATCTGTAGCTGTCATGTGAGGTCCATACCATGGCATCCATTATGTGGTGTGGAGGGGTACACCGACCTACATGTCCATACCTGACTCACCATGTCCGCTGACACATACCATGTGCAGGTATTCCAGGGATAGTGTGCCACTGTGAATATCATTGGGGCCACTATTGTACACATTTCTGACCCTGCTCACCCCTGACACATGCAGTGGTGGGCAGCCAATCACATATCTGGTGGTTACTGGTGTAGGTGATCTGGAATGTGGTATGGTACTCCGGATTTGACACTGGTGTTCACTCCATGCCTTTGTCACCAGGCACCTGTTGCAATACATCTGTACACATGTGCCTCACTCAGAATTTATATACATCTCTCTCTCTCTCTCTCTATATATATATATATATATATATATATGTCCGTATACATATACACATATATATTGATGTACATATATTGCTATAGATGTGGAGGGGGGGGCACAGAGGGGGTGTGAGTGACAGATGGGGTGGGACAGGCTGTGTTGCAGGTCGTCATATACAATCATACCTGTAGGTTGTCAGATCAGTCTGTCTATGTATATGTATCTACATATATCTATATCTGTATGTGTGCATTACATAGATATGTTTGTACAATATTCTATCTACATCTGTCTATGTATTCCTACATCTCTCTCTCTATGTATGTATACATATATGCATATCATATATATATATATATATATATATATATATATATATATATATATATATATATATACACATATATATATACACATACATATGTTGACATACATACATATCCATATGTTAGACAGGTATATCAACATATTTGTCTACCATACTGTATACACACACTAACATACTGCTAAACATACATAACTGTGTAACCTACTTTGTACATGGCACTACAACCTACAATCAAACATTGATATGTGCACATAGATTCTCTCACATACAAATGTATGTACAGCCTTCACTGATAGTTGCTGTATGTCCCCTGCCCTTTACACATCTTCATATACATATGGATACAGACCAATGACACATATGGAGGGTTCACAGTATGTAGACCTTTATAGTATTACTTTACATTACCTGTGTTTGTCACAGCTGCTTGTGTTGCTGTCTGGTTCTCTGTCCTGTTGCTCCACTTCCCAGTTGTCAGCTTTCAGGTAGCTGTTGCTGAACAATTTGTTTCTGTCTGCTTAATTGCAGTTTTATCTCTCTCTCTCTCTCTCTCTCTCTCTCTCTCTCTCTCTCTGTCTGTCTCTCATGTCCTTCTCAGGGTGCAATGAAAGTATTGCATGCGTGGACATGGAGTACAGCATACTTTTGTAGGTATCTGCATATGCCCATGTGATGGCCTCTGCACCAATTGTTAGCCAGCATTTGCTAATTGCATGCAGCCAGTTGTGTACTGATTGCAGTTATTCAGAACAGTGCTATAAAAAGGTGTGTGAGATAGGCGTAGCCCTTTCAGATGTTAAGGGCAGGGACCATGCTGTTATGCTGTGGACAATGTTCTGTGAGTGTAAAGGTTGGTATCTCTCTCATATTTCCAGGTGTGTTGTAGATTAACATTCCTCCATTCATTTCTCCAGTTTCCTGTACTAACTGTGTATGTACACTGACAACTACAACTACTACTACTGTTAATGTATGTGTGTGTGTGTGCTTTCCTTTCACTTTTGCTTGCACTCTGTTGCTAAGGCTTCAATAGTTGCCCTTTACAGTCACTACTTGTATGCCTGCTAGGTGTCCTGACTGTAGTGTGCTGCTGTAGCTTTCCTATTTTCCATGTACATTCACACCTTGGAATGCTTGCTATATCTGCTAGGGTGTTACAGCATGCAGTGTGGTCTGGCCATGGTGTGGGCCTTGACATCTATTAGGGTATTTGAGTATGCTGCTGAGCAGGCCCCAGAGACTTTCAGGTTCATCTGTTATGTGCCTCATGGAATGGTACATTTCAGTGGGGTACACCCATTAAAATGTCTGGTATGCTGCAGTTGTGACTGTGGGTTAGCATGAGCATATGTATTACTACACTTTTTCTGCCATGCAAGTGGTGAATACTTTCCGGACTCCATAGTTACCATTGCATGTGTTACACCTTTCTGCCTACTGTTTGTACATTTCACATGGGGTCTGTGGGGCATCCCTGTAAGTCATTCACTGTTGCTATGTCTAGGCTCTTAACTATTCAAATATGGTGGTGTTGGACCCATCATGTGTACAGATATTTGCAGGTTGTCCACATTTCTGCCTCATAATTTGGTCAATATCTCATGCACACCTTTTTCTGGCAAGTCACTCTGGGCTCAAGTCAGGATATGGTGACAAACATTCAAGTTCCAGACTGCATACCCTTCCAAACATCCCACAAAGTGTAGACCCTGTTACTTTCTGAACTGTCTGCGTTTGTTGTAACATTATTTGTAATGTGTCCCTGGTTTTGGGCATTTGCTCCACATATTTTATTACTTGGTCCAGATGTGTTCCTGTAAGAGGTTGTTGGGTATGGGCAGTGCTTATCCTGCTGTGAGTATGTGTGTGTCTTGCAAGGTGCTATGGTGACATTATTACCTACTAGCTTCCAACTAGCATGGCTGTTTCTGTTCACACACTACTATTATGGAAATCCACCAGTTTTGTTTGTAGTTCTAAATGTCATGCTTTGTGTACTACACATCTATATTCCCTTTACATTCATTCCTACTGTTACATGATATATTTACTTTAGCACAATGTTCTTGTATAAGAGTCATGGCTTAGTGGTAAGTCATGCAGACTACAGTTGCCAAGGTCCTGGGTTCGGGACTCACAGTGGGATTTTATTTTTCTTTTGAACTGAGTACAGGACCTGTCAATCAAAGTGACTAAGGCACTTTTAAGCAGTTGTAACCGGGTTAGCGCTGGTTTGCGTGGAGCTCACGCATGCGCACTGGCGGTTAGCTCCGCGCACACAAGCGCACACCTGATTACAACCACTTAAATGTGCTTACTCTTGCGCACACCCGCGCTATTTTCCTTGAAAGAAAAGAAAAATGGGGAGACAGGAAAGTGGTGAAAAAGGGGTCACAAAGAGGGTAAGACAGTAGGGAAACAAGCTTGGGATGTGCAGGAGGGATGTAGGTAAGGCCCATAGCTGCCCATTTCTTCATCAGCAACAGCTGTGCATATATATGTAATTTGGTGTGACATTTGAAACCTTCCACCCCTGAGAGAGATGTCGGGACAACAATAATACTTGTTGTACAGCCAATTGGAATTGATAGATTCCATGTCCAGTAGACATGTGTGCGGAATGGGCAGCTATGTATGGGGCGTAATTTTTTTGTGGGTACAGAGTACCCTTTTTTTTTTATTATTTTTTCAGGTGAGAGTGGTATGTCAGGTGAAGGTAGTCGGTACAGCAGGGGAGGTAGGTTGGGTAGGTTAACAGACAAGACAAACAAGACGCATACAGGGGCGGTGTATGACACGTCTGGGGGGGTTACACAATTGACGGGGACGGAGGTTTGGATATCCAGAGCCCATGAGCCCACAGATGGCAACAGTGGAACTGATATCCCCACCCATAGGCAGTTGCCACTGTTCCTTCACTGCTCAGGACGGGGCTGTGCTGGGGGCTGTGTAGGCGGGGCAACGGGCATACCCATTAGTTGCGCCACCCGTGCCTCAAGCTGGCATAGGGGCTCAAGGACAGAGTCCCGAATCTCCTTACGCACCACAGTCCGGACGCTACGGAGGGTGAGTGGTGGATCTCCTCCGGCCACACTTGCAGAGGGGGGGGCGAGCCCCATCCCCTGCAGCACTTCCACCCGCAGGTGGCACAGGGCCACCGGAGGAGGGTCTGGACTCGGCACTAGTGCCAGGTGCACTCGCCAGCTGAGGTGGGAGAGGTGGGTCCGCTGGAACCCGCCTTCCCTGTCGTTCTATGTTTTGCATTATGTCATGACAGTTTGGGTTAGTGACATATAATACCATTCACAATTAGTTGTAACAGCATGCATTAGTATTCCCATTAACCAAACACCCAGATATTCACACCATTGAACAGAGTGCATAACACATGCATAATTTGAACAGAAATACACCGTCCAACAACATGCAGGGTTAATTGATGGCAACAGGCCATCAGGTGTGGATGTATGAACAGGGCAGATGCATCAACAGACATGCAAATATATATGACCCAACAGGACAAATGTCCAGGGGTGTTAATTGTGATTGCACATACCATTTTCACGTGGAATGGGTTATATGTAGTTATAGGTTGGGGTGAAGAAAGTAATATTAACACCTTCGAATAACAATACATATGCTGTACATTTCTAATAGCTACAGTTATATACACACTACTGTTCTAACTACAGTTTCCTATATGTTAACTATTTCAACTTGGTGATAGGACTGTTAATGCAACATCAATATACATTTTATGGTTCTTCATACACATTCATATCTAGCTTTGTTCAGCTACATCTAGGCTACATTTGCTTTATATGGCTGTAGACAAGTGTGGATGTATGGTATATCAGACAAACATCCTATCTGCATATTGCAGACTGAGAGCAACATATCCTGATTTTGGGATACACATTCCAGATGCAGCAACACTTTGAACAGATTTAGCTGTTTGGTTTTGAATCTCACATGCATTTCATTCTGTCTTGACTGCAGTATACTTTATTCAGGGGTTATTACTACTGTATTGCTGGATTCATGGCACTTTCTCACACTCTCTCACTTGCTTTCATTTTACTATTCAGGATGGTACTTCTAGGCTTTATTGACATGTTTTAACAGTAGTTATTACAATCCTTTCCAGCAGTCTCACTTCTGTCATGTTTCAGTATTTCCACAGGGATATATTTCACACATGTGATTTATCATCTTCTGCAGCTATACTTTTCAGCCTGCTGCAGGTTGTGTACTATTTTCTTACAGGCAGGGCATTTTTTTTTCAGGATATATGTCAGACAGTTTCATGTTTAGCTTACACTTACAGGCTGCAAACTATTGTGATCAAGCAATACTTGCATACACTTTCACACTGTTACTTGCAGATTTTATTCCTTACTGACTACACTGCACTCTTATGCTGACTGTCATACTTTGATATTTCTTTACAGTTACTGGTAGTGGATTACTGACCTGCCTGGTGGCGCAACCGCACCAGCCTATCGCCATAGGCTCTGCGGTTCGCAGAACGGACACCTGCAGCTGTAATATAAACAAAGTAATATTGGAATACACATCTCCATAATATCAGCTAGTTTAACTTTTTACATACATAATTAAATGTTACTTACTCAGTGGTGGGGCGTTGGGTGTTTGCCAGGCCTCCTGGATCCAAAGGTTCAGTTGGTCCTGCTTGCGTCTCTTCAGGTCCGCATGGTGGTGACGGACCTGCTCACCTGTCTTTGGAATACCTGTGGCACTGGTGAGTTCATGAGCCAACCGGTCCCACGCCTCAGCCCTGTATGCTCCCCAGAGGACCGGGCCCTGCATGAGTTGGGTCTCATGATTGTGGACTAGGAGCCAGGCCATGTACCTGGACTCCTCAACACCCCACCTCTGTGCTCGAAAGCGACTACCCTCTCCTACTCCTGACATTCTGCCTGCAGGTCTGTTCTACAATCGTTTATGCTGTGTATTCCCGCCTATGGGGCTTATATAGTCAGTTTTTCCCGCACATATCTGTGATTGGCCATTTTGGAATTGTATCAACTTCAGTAAACCTGCATTGTCATGCTCTAGTTTGTATTCATTTCTATATATGAGCTATTATTGCATTTCTTGGTACTGCTGTCATGGCTTAGTGGTTCTGTACCTTGACTATGGTGTATAGTATCCTGGGTTCGAACCTGGCCACTGCTTTTTATTTTTCATGACTGTCTAGACATGCTGAGGGGTGTGTCTGTGTATAGGCAGTTTTGATACGGCTTGCTCAACGTTGCCCGTTGGTTAGCTTGTTTGCGCGGTGCGCAGCTCCGCACAAACGGGGTACGCTGCTTTAAGCCTCATTTGGCTATCGGCACGCATATTACGCTCAGCTCAGCTAGGTGCACATAGATTCAACATGTTAAATGACTGCTCAGCTACGGGCACTCATTTTGCACCAGTTAAACCACTGCTCATCTACAGGCACATGCCCTCACTCTGTTAAATTGCAGCTCAGCTATGAGCACATCTGGCATTTTTTCTTCTTTTGGTACCTCACATGTCTTCAATATAAATGGGCTATTTCATTACATTTTACATGAATTGTGGTTTTATGTGTACATATTTGTCAGGGACTTGTTTCCTGCTTATTTTGCAAAAAAAAAAAATTGGTGTTGTGGGGGCTCGAACCATGAATGCCTGCTCTTCCGCCAACATCTCTACCGCTACGTTATTGCTTCCTGGCTTATTTTGCATATTTAGTTCTTATATGCTTTCCCACTGACTGCTAACTGTAGCTGTGCTACGGGCACGCCCGCGCAAACGAGCGCACTCACGGTTAAACATCTTTACAATTTAAAAAAATATATAACATGTTCATTTATATTTCTTTTATGTTTATAGTCTGTAGGGGCATGTGTTGTGTTGTGTTTATTCACATTTCCGTGGACTCTGTTGTGGGTGTCTACTTTGGGCACTTTTACACTTCTCGGGGCGTGTCCGCTTGCAGGGCTCGGCCTACGGACACGCCCCCTACTGTCTTACACGGACCGTGTTAGACTTAGGTGTGATTCAGCATGCTCTCATGAATATGCAGAGCATGCTGACATCACTCCGTTTAACTGCAGCCTCCGTGTAAGAGTTATAACTCTTACACGGAGGCTTCATGAATCCTGGGGCCAGTGTATTTTCTATTTTTGGTAATAAAAGTTCAGCTGTATATTCCTTCTCTTGCCTTTTTGTTGTATTACTGGGCTGAGGCCATAATGGGAATGGGTCCATGTTAATCAGTTCATTACCCCGGTTAACAAACTATAGATAAATAAACAATATATATGCGTATTCAGCTTCTAATGATTGTTAAACGCCATTATATGAACTGTTTTCCTTTATTGCCAAAACTCTTATTTTTTCAATGTGAAGGCAACTGGCCCACTATGTACCAAAATATACATAGAAAACTTAACTGGGAATAAATACAAGAAACACGTAATTTGCATAGTATTTAAAATAGAGGTAAACAACTTCCTCAACTACAGTATTATTTATTTATATATTTATTTATTTAACAGCTGTTGACCGGGAAAGTCCGACTGGACACAGGTCCTTTTTCAGCAGAGGCCCGGGGAGAAAAGCTCCAAAAATAAGACAGAAGTTTACAATGGTTTACATTCCCAACATGACGTTGATCCCACAAATTGTACACCATCCATTGTACCTTCATACATGTTACAGTGAAGAAAATGCATAGCATAACAAAGACCACAGTACACCAGAGCTAACAGAGAATGAAGTGGTTGGCTGCAGAGACTGAGATCATTCTTTTGCTATTCCAGAATGAGAGACAATTCCTTCAGGTAGCCTTCTACATATTTTCTAAATTCATATCCGACATGTAAAGTCCTGGAGGGAAGGGGGGATGAGAGGAGAGGAAACTTCCAACAAATGGGAAAAACAAGACAGTATGCACAAAAAAATGGTTTCAATGTTTACAATTATACAGGGAAGTAACTGATGAGTATTTTATGTTATTTCAAAAAGGACTGAAATTTTTCACTCGGACCAACTTTGATGTAGTAGACACTTTGCCTGAAGTTAAATTTTTCATCAGAAAATTACATTTGGTTGTATTTTTTGATGAATGGCACGGTAGACTGACCAACACAGTGAAACCCGATGAGGCTTTTAGGAAGAGAAGCACCTTTAACCCCCAGCTTCATCCCTTACTTAATGCCTTGGATAAGGCCATCACTGAAGACATTTATTGATTAACTGTCAGGTATAAAAATAATTGGTTATTAAGTATAATAAAAAAGTATATAAAAATTTAGGTCCAGGGTAGGGTAGATGCATGATAATTTTCTGTAAAAATTTCTATAATACTTTCCGATCTGTGAATTCTTTCTTCAGCTTAGGAGGCAGCTTGTAAGCATTTAAATAATTGGCTATATATGAGGAAAATCTTGATTTGGAAATACCTTGCAGATTAGTCCGTTGATCTGTTATATAAAATGTGAGTAAAATAGTTCTGCAGACTGTAATGTATTCACTTTACTTGTAAATGCTATCCCAGTATTTAAGAAACACTACTGGCAGGACAAATTGTGTGCTAATAACAGTATAAGCTTTAGAATTACAGAATAAATGCGAAAAGTATTTCCCGTTTTGAGGGACATGAGTACCTCAGTGGTGCCAAGAGGAAACCTTTAGCATAGTCCAAGAGTGCAAAGCTACAGTAAACTCTTGCACATTTAGTTTTGCAGTAGGAGGGTAAACATTTAACATTCATCAAGGCATGCAAAGCAATTTATTGTATGGATAAAACTGTGCGGTGTAAGGCCACCCTAATGGACTAACTGAGAATAATCTCTGACGCACTGCAGTATTAAGTGTATTTTAGATCTACTGCAGTCCTAACTCATATCTCCTGTGTCCAAAATAATTTCAAAAAAGAATGAGTACATCATAATAGAAAACAAAATTGTGATTAATACCAGCCCAATTAAGCTAATTATGAGCACTGTTCTAAAACTATCCACGCTTAGTGGCTCACCACATAAGGTACAAGACTGAAATAAGATGCTTGCTGTGGTTCCAAAAACAGAATTGAAATATGAAGTTCATTGAAAATTAAAAACATGGTATGAAGATAATGATACTAACATCAAATATGAGGGTGATACTTTAAGAAGAAATCTGTAAGCAAGAGAAGAGATGGTCTTGTGTTTACCTTTCTACAATCATATAGCTGGTAATAACAAAATGGTTATTAAAATGTGTGGGAAAATAAAACCACATAAACGTAAAATGTAAATTTGCGCTAGACTGAGGGAATGTAACAGGAATAAGTAAGTGCCAACATATATAATGGCAAAACAATTAACTAGAAGCAGCTTTGTCAAGAACTACAATAGGAAGTAAAGAAGCCTCTCTAGTTGAAGTGGTTACTTTAACCCAGAATATGCCTGCAAAGTAAGCAACAAAACTTTATGGTGATTAACTAAAGCAGAAGATATGGAATTAAATCTGGTTTGAAAATTATTGCAGAACCTGAGAGTATCTCTTTATTAAAAGTGTTTTTTTAGTGTGGTCCTGTATAGTCCAAGAAAAGCACTAAAAACGCAGTCTTGTACCAGGAAGCATACCAAACTGCAGTCAAAGTGACATGAAGCAAAGCCACATGGAGGAGCTGGAATTTGTGGAAAGGGATGAGAAGGCACAGACTGTAAGGTAGCCAGCTCTGGTTTACAATTTATCACCACTCCAAATGTTTTGTTTCGTTTTTTTTTTTATGCAAATTTAGAGTTTCACCCTGGTCCTATATACTGAGTATTTTTTTTTTACCAAGACATAAAATATCCTGTGTCTGGAGCAGCAAAGTGAGCCACTATTGAAATATACTGACATCGGTTAGAATGGTCTAAAGCAGTGGTGTCCAACCTTTTGACTTGCTGGGGCCGCACTGAGTTAACAGAAATGGTCTTGGGGCCGCATATAAAATATATCATATAGTTAACTCTTTCGCTGCCACGAGAGACCAAAGTCAACCTCCTGGCTGTACTGTAGGTGCATTTGAACAATGAATAAATGTAATAAATGCCTAATATTTGCCTTAAAATTCTAATTCTCATTCTAATTCTCTAATCTAACAGTTAACTCTAGCATCTTAGTTAATCTATATATTTTTTATAAATAAATAGATATTCACTACAGCACTAGCAGTTCTCACTTGGAAAACCACTCCAGCAGTCCAGCTACGTAAAATGTCAACATTAGCAGTCCTACAATACTATAATCCACAAAAATAAGCCAACAAATTTGCAATAAAGTAAAGAATTCACATTACTGACTTAATAAAACAATTCTGAATAAGCTACAAGAGGGTCTCACCCAAACAAATAACTGGTGCCAGAAACATGGCCTCAAGCTAAATGCCAAAAAATGCATCATCATCCCTTTGAGGAGCGTGATGTCCCCACAAATTATCACATTAATAACAATGCTGTAAGCACACAATCAGTTGTGAGGTGCTTGGGCACCCAGGTTGATAGAAACCTGACTTTTGACCACCACGTTGTCTCCGTTGTACGGAAAGCTTTTTACATGGCCCACTTCATTAGTAAGGGTATCTCATCCAGGGAAAAGGTCATAACATCCCTGTATTCTTCCTTTACAAGAGCCATTATTGAGTGCAATGCCTCTTTTGGCATGTGCCTCAGCAAAACACCCTGCCAAAAGAAAGACTACAACCATTTTTGACAAAAAGGTCAAAGGACTAAGTTCACTTAGTTATCCAAACAGACTAAAAAGCTTCTTGCTTTCCTCTGTCTCTCACTGGCCCCTATAAATTTAATCACTGGCCTGCTTTCCAGGCTAAGAAAGATCCTGCCTTAAGAGACTTCCTCTACCTCAAAAATACTGGTTATATTTAAAATGCTCACTACAAAGACCACAGCCTTCACTGCAACATAAACAAGCCACTTTGTATGGACAGGTTCTTGACACAAAAACCTTCAACTTCTGTAAAAAGCTCCTCTCATTATCAAACAATGTAGTTCAGCAACACGACAACTGGATGGCTGGCCGTAAATGTACTCCTTGAGTAAGTAACATCGCCTTCATCAAACCAGATGGAAAATCCACATACTAACCTTTCCTAGCTGGATGGCTAAGATCCAATATTGGTTACTCAAGTCTACTTGCCCAAGAAGAGGGGCCTATTTAACTAAGAATTCCATTTGCAAAAATATATTCAGTATACTTATTAAATCTCTCTGTCTTACACACACACACACACACACACACACACACACACACACACACACACACACACACACACACACACACACACACACACAGAAGAAGCCCCTACTTGTAAAACAGACAACCTCAGTAATCACATGACACACACTCACTGGATGAAATTGTCTGAAAGTCAAAATATCTGAAAAAAAATCATAATAGAGATGGATTCATCCATGCAATTTCCCACCATCAATAAATCAACAAACAACTGCTCAGCAAAAGTAAATCAATAAGAAAACCATAAACTCTCTAAGATCATACTACATACTGGAGTAAACATATAACTTCCCTCCAATCTAAAGCCATTTGACATTCAGACATTTTAATTCGTGCAAACGTTATTCACAGACTGACAGTTTACTAATCTGTAATGCTGATCTTCACATTTGAAAAAAAAAACTAATTCCCAGACTTTGTCAATAGCTCAAAGTGCAGAGAGGATTATTTTTTTTTTTATTATGTATTTATTTTTTAAAAACATCTTTAAAACTGTTAAATTGATTACACACCCAGAAACACAGAAAAGTTATTGTGATAAGTAAACCACAGACTGCTGCAAGAAATCAAAGTCACATTAGGACTCTATGCTTTCGTCTGAACCAGTGAAGCATACCTGGCAATTCCAAAAGAATTAAAGTAGCTTAAGAAAGTTATTTGCAAGGTTACATGGCAGTTTATATTGGAAATAAGCAGAGATATTAAAAAGGCTGTGTTTCTCATAATTATGGTGAAAAGTCTTCCAAGGTAAATACAACCGTCTGATTTAGTATGGAACCATATCTCTCAACCTTAGAGCAAGAAATCTGGACAAAGTGAAAAATAAAAGTGGGACACAGGCCCAAAAATAGTTATGCATCACAGACACCATTGAAACAACTGTAGCTGCAAACATTATACATCACTTATAATCTTTCTATCCCATCATTGTCAGCTAAGCATTATATGGCTCATTTAGTCCTGCCTTCTTTTGCAACAAAGAAAACCATGCTTTGAAATGACAAATGCATTAAAAATAATAAATAAAACACATTGCATCTACATCCTGCAACTTTCTACCTGCAAACAACTACAGAGCTTTCACTGAAACTAGGGCTGTTTATTTCTCCAGAATGACAGCTATCCCTAATTAAATCTAATGGTGTACAATCTACCAGGATCTGGACTACCTGAAATAAATTAAATTATGGCCTGTAAATTGCAAGTGCCTTTTTTTTTAATTAAACTATATTTCTAAGCCCACTTACTGTATTTTTTCAGTAACATCCCTATATCCATTTCCAGGTCACATTACAAGACACTGGCAGTGGTAGACTTGGCATCCTTCAGAACCCCACAGGCCCACACTAATACTGCTAGCATTGTCCATTAAATGTAAATATCCATCCACTGTAAATGGCAAGAAGCTATGTCTTACAAAATCTACTTTTGGCATACCTAGTACCCAAGTATCGGGTTTTGAAACAAAGAAACATATACTCCACAGTCCGTAAGTCGCTTGTCTTTAATAATCGTCTACTGTTGCAGCACTCCCAACACATAAGCACACACATACACACTAAAACCCCAAACATTTAAAAAATGACATTGAGCCCACCTGATTTGCCAATATTGATGATCCACCAAAGCTATGCTTACTGTTGTCCAATCTGCCACTGCTTAGAACCCACCAATGACAAAACAGTACTGGGTGCTATTTCGGTTGTCTGAAAAAACAGTACAACTTTATATGCTACAGTCCCACACAGTCAATCCGGTACTGACCCATTAACCCTAGGCTGCTGTCTCATTCTTACTCCCTGGAACTGCATTACCTTGGATGACTACTTTTATTTCCTAAGCAAAAGACACAACTTGGAAGATGAGGGAAGAATCCAGACATTCTTTGAAAATCCATACAGTTGAGAGGTATGATTTCATATTCAATACAACACTCTCCCTGTCAGGAAAGCCGCAATTTAGTGAAAGTGTACTTTTAATGTACGATATATTTGTGAGCTAACTTATTTCTGTTCAGTAGGTAGACTGATCATCATTAGCCTCTTTGTGCATGTGTCTCTCTGCCATACACACATATACACACAATCTTCTACTTTCACGCACACAAACATTCTGCTTTCATGCTTGCACTCACTCACTCCGTACTTACCTATTAACACAGGTAAGTGCTGTCCCTTTCAAAGGTAACTGCAGCAAATCCATACACGAGTCCCTCTTCAGCAAGAACACACACTGATTCTTTGGTACAAAATAATGGCATAAACACACTGACCCTTTTTTGGCGCAAAAACAAAACTAGAAGGGTGCTTTGGTGCATGCGCACACCGACGTTAGAGTTACAGGTCACGGGAGCGAAAAACACAAAACAAAAAAGTGTTTTGGGGCGTGCATACATCAATGTTGCAGTTAGAGGTCGAGGGCCGCTTGGAAGAGCTCTGAGGGCCGCATGCAGCCCACGGACTGCAGGTTGGACATGTCTGGTCTAAAGCAAAAGCTGGATGCAACAGCAGGTGCATGGGGTAGGGGATGAAACAGAACCTATAGTAATGTAGCCAGCTGTCTAGCTGAGACTAATTTTAACCTAAAGTGTAGCTGAAAAACAGGCATCAACACATCAGTGTAATGAAAACTTAATTAAGGCATAAAATGCAGGTAATTTGATGTGACTTGTATTATTACTGCAAAGACAGGAATTGGTTTATCAGTGCAGACTTCTAGCATGGTCCGTCCTGTATAGTATGAGAAAATCACTAAGGAGCTGTACTTCTATATTGAAAGTATAACATTCTGAGTCCAAAGCAACAAAGTAAACTGAGTTTGAAATATACTATCAGCAATTACAGTGATCCATACTAAATTTGCACGAACCATTAAGTGTATAGAGAAGGGGATAAGCTGTAACACACCATTTTAGTTTAAAAAGTAACCAAGACTGTAGTAATTGAACAAAAAAACACATTTTGGTAAGTCAGAATGGATATGTTAAGTAGAAAATGTGAGCTTAAATATTGTCTTACAGGAATAAAGGGAGGATGAAAAACAGGGTAGATACGTGAAAATAAGAGTGCATTGCCAGCGAGTATAGTTCACACTGGAGGAACTTTGATTAATGCATAAATCAGAAATGAAAAGAAAAAATTAAATTTACAGGAGCCCTCGATGGAACAGTCTCAAAGAATATCGTCTGCTAGCTCATTCTGCTGTAAAAGGTAATTATTAAAAATGAGGCTGTGGGTAAAACCTTTTGAACACAGAGGGTAACCAAAATGAATCATCTAAATTATGTGTTGCAGCTAGTAAAAAGCCACAATGAATCAAATATGTTTCTGCTCTTCCTAATTGTTCTGGACAAAGGTTTAAGAGAAGATTGTTTTGCATATGCTCAGTCATCCATGCTCCCAAGGCAAACTGCAGACCCTGAGCTGCAAGCTAAAAGGACAGCTTTTTGACAAGGAGATAGACCACAGTAAAATGAATTTGCAGCAGTGTAGTGTATTTTAAATAATTTACAAAATGGCATTTAAAAACATACACAATACCAGTGCTAAGGAGGGGCAGCAGGGGCAAGGTGAGTGCGTGGACATTTTTTTCCACAAATCAAAACTCTGACCAGAGATCTAAACCTGCTTCAGCAAGCAAATCAAGGTGGAGAAGCAGATTTGTTATGCAACAACTACCCCTTCTCTGGAAAAAACTTCCTCCCCAGATCGTTATGTGACTCAGTATATTCATTTAAGGTTCGTCAGTGAAAACAGTACATAGAATGTTCCCATACACACACACACATATATATATATATATATATATATATATATATATATATATATATATATACACATACACACAAACCCTTAAAGAAACAAGCTTATGATTAGATAATTATAAATGTTCATTTAAACCTGGGGAAAATGACCCCCCAACTTCAGGGAAAATAACCCCCCCAACTTCATTATCCAACTTTTTTTCTCTTTTGTTAAGGAAGCCATGCCAACCAATTTTGTGTATTCTATCTCCCTCAATTTTGTCAATAACTGCAAATCTGAACTGTGCTGTTAAATGTTTATAGAATGTTATATAAGTCATTAGATAGCCTTTTGTTTCTCATGTCACTCATAAGTTCTGAGATACAAATCCTAAGAGTACGTGAGGTTTGACCAATATAAAAGGCAGAACAGGTGCACGTCGCTAAATAATTAAGCCAGTCGGAGCTGCAATTGCATAAAAATTTGATGTCATATATTTTTGAAGTATTTTTGCTGGTAAACTGTTGGGATTTCAAGACAAACTTACATGAGGAACAGTGATCGCATGGATAACAACCTACTGCTTTTTGGCCAGACAGCATGACCTGATGATTTATATGTTGTTAATTGTCCCTATGTTTGTATTGGCTGAAATAGGATCCAAGCGTTTTGCCCCTGCGATGGGAAAACATACACCTAGATGTAAGAACTTCTGATAATCTATTGTCCGTAAGCAAGATTATACCAATGTTTATCAGTAGTCTCCCTCAGATATCTGGTATTCTGTCCAACTGTAGTAACTAACCTTATGACAGAACTACCATTGGAATCTTTCTTAATAGTCCAACAATGTATGCCTTTGTTGATTGGAGGCCCATTAACTAGCCAAAGACACATTATTATGTTTGTATCCCCTAGTAACAAACCTAATGGTCAAATCTTGTTTTTGGTATTCAAAAAAATCATCAGTCGAACAAACCCTACGTAAGAACTGAGATTTTGGGATGTTTTTGATGATATGACCCGGATAAAAACTAGAAGCGTATAACAAAAATAGTTATATTCCGGATGTTTATGATAAACCGTACTACTCAGAGTATGATCTGAGTTCCTAAACAATGTCACATCCAAAAAATTAATTTAATTTATATCATAATGTACAGTGAAGTGAATGCCCCACTTATTGTCGTTCAGATAACCCACAAATTCCTCTAAATACTTAACATCAGACTTCCATATCATCCAACAATCCTCCAGATATGTATGCCAAATGTCAATCTCTTGCAAATATATGTTATGATTGACATTGTATATTAATTGTACATCAAGGTATCCCTTGAACAAATCTGCTTCAGTGGTTGCAAAGGATGCTCCCATTGCAGTCCCCTTAACTTGCTAGTAACGGTCCCCAAAGAAATAAAACACATTCTTGGTTAATACATGTTCTGCCAGGCACATAAGAAATGTGTTAAATCCTGGCACATATAGGGAAGTTTTGTTGAACCAATATTCCAATGCTGTAAGAACCGACCAGTGAGGTATATTAGTGTAAAGTGCTGATACATCCAACGTACATATGATCTAACCGGGTTCCATCTGTGTATCTCAAATAATTTTAAGAAATTCTGTGGTATCTTGTAATCTAGATCTCGCATACTTAAAGGTTTCAGATATTTAGTTAAATATAAGGATAATGGCTCCGTAAGAGATCCCCTACCTGAAACTATGGGTCTGCCTGTAGGTTTATGAGAATCTTTTTGAGTGTTGGGTAATAAATAGAGATATTGGATCTGACACTGTTAGGTGAAAAGCAACTGATTTGGTAATAATGCCCTCCCCTAGAGCTAACTTAAGAAAGTTATCAATTTCTTTTTTAAAACATGTAGTGGGATCTAGAGGCATTTTCAAATAGACAGTTGCTGGATGGTATGCTCTATCGGCTTCAGCTAAATAAGAGGACCAATCTATGACAACAGTAGCCCCACTCTTATCCGCCGGTGTAATTACTAGCTCTTTGTTATTCTGAAGATTGGTTAGGGCCTGTTGTTCACTATGAGTTAAGTTATGTTGCAGTGCCCTAGAGTCCCATGTCCAAAAGTGTAAATCTTTACTAACACAGTCTTGAAAAGTAGAAACATATTTGTTCATAGGGGGCGTGAAAGAGGATTTGTGGAATCTAAATTCAGTAGATCCTTGAGAGAGAGAATCCCCATCTAAGAATAACCTTAAGTTAAGTGAATG
This sequence comes from Protopterus annectens, assembly GCF_019279795.1. Classification (NCBI taxonomy): domain Eukaryota; kingdom Metazoa; phylum Chordata; order Ceratodontiformes; family Protopteridae; genus Protopterus; species Protopterus annectens. Next base: position 508,360,092 of record NC_056725.1, on the reverse strand, counting down.
ACAAAAAGCAATTACGTCATTAACCCTTGTATCTTCAGGAACAAAAAAGGCATGCAAAAATTCATACCTTTGTTCACCAGTTCTCTTTTAGCTTCAGATAATCGGACTGACGAAATATGTACATTACACAAATCATTTAACGTGGAATCAACAGTTCCAGAAGTATATCTACATTTGCTGCTGTGTTTATGCTTCCTTCCACCCCTGTATCTGTTAACCCTAAAGTGGTGGTTACAATCGGTTTCTTGGAAGCTGGTGAAATCTGTGCGAGATCATTCTCAGCATCAGTGTTGGGGGAGGACTCATCCTCTGAAGTTTCACTGATACTGCCCTTCATTTTTTTTTAAGTATGGACTTGTGTCTGTTCCTTTTATGAGTGGGGTGTAGGGACTCCTGATTAGCAAATTTAACATTTTTAACATTTTGGTTTCCGTCTACTGTAATCCCCCACATCCCTATTAAACTTGTGAATCTTTTTTTCTTTCAGTTGTTTCTCCAAAATAATAAGCTCTTGAGTGAGTTTATGGAAACAAGAAGAGTAAAAAGTCTTACCCTCGTAAATTTTGACCTCTTCACAGATGGTCTTAACTTCTGTGATTTTTTTTTTTTGCAATAGTACATTCATCATATGAAATTAAAATTTCAACAAAGCACATTGAGGCATTTTATTGTGCCTGAACCCATTCTTCAAACAGAATATTGTCAGTGACTATAGGTTGAATACGTATTCTAAGCCCTCTGGGTGTGATACCTTTAATTTTATAGGCTTTGAAAAGTTTAGGATGCCACACATTAGTTCTAAGCCCTTTCATAACTCTGGTTAGTTTAATAAATAGTTGGTTACATGCTGTATCTGGATCGGTTTCCACTACCCCAGATGCATCTCCAATGCCTGAACTAAGCCCATATGCCTTTAGATCATCTTTATCAGCTGAGAGACCCTGCAAAATGGTTAGCAAATCCATACGTGTATGTAATCCCTTGCAAAACACTTCAATACACACCAGAAGTTGAAGAATAATATGCCGTCTTTCACTGACCAGGGGAAATATATTGTATATTACATCCACTATAAAAATGTTAAAGAACAACAAAGCTCACTACTCACACGATTATGTAAATACACCAGTGATAATATTATAGAAATAACTCATAAGTCCCTAGGTCATCCAGTTACATAGAGATAAATATTGAGAGCTCAAAAAATGGCCCCCAGAAGCAAATTATACAATCTCCAAATAGCTTGGTCACACAAATAATCAAAGCCGAGCTACAGTCCATGTAACTGCAAAGGATCAAAATATCAATTAAAATGTGGACCAAAATTAACAGTAATATATAGAGTAGAAAGCCTCCATATAGATATTTCTTGCAAAAGCCGTCAATGTAAATACACAATACAAAACCCTTGTTGATTTATGACTTCAAAAAAATTCCGTTATAGTCCCACTGAAATGTAAACATTGAATATAACACAGTCCATCAGATAGAATTCCAAAAGTACATAAGATATCTGAAAAGCTATCCAGTGATGTGTATTCCTCCTTTTATAATCCAGAAAATGGCACCCACAGTTCAAAAAACAAAAGTGATAACAGCCCAGTATTATAAAGATGACTACTGAGCAACATACATTAACACTGAGAGCGAAAATCAAGTCACAGTACCTTAAGTCATTGTCCAAATGGCAAAATGATGCATGTTCCACCAAACCACCAACAAAATAGTGATTCTATAAAGCCACTGGATTCCCTTTGTCCAAATACAGACGTTTCACGTATTGTAAAATAAATACGACACAGCCCACTTGCAGAGCGAAGCAAAACTTGGTAAAGCAGGAGATCCGCAAGTATGGCAGGTGCCTGTTTCTTTAAGGGTTTGTGTGTGTGTGTGTTTATGTATATATATATATATATATATATATATATATATATATATATATATATATAATTTGTGTATGGGAACATTCTATGTACTGTTTTCACTGAAGAAAGCAGTTTTTCTGACAAAACCGGTCTGATTTATGTGGCTTATGCTTGCTGCATGATCCCTTGGATACTGCTACCACAATAAAATGATTGTGAATTCCACATTCTGAGTGCTGGCCTTGATTTTTTCCTTTGTTCATAAAATCACCCAAGGTATGACTGACCTATCACTCCTTGACAAAGTAGGTAAGGTCTAAGGGTGGGTACTGGAAAGGCATAAATGGCCAAACTGCCTCAATCATTCTATGATTCTATACCAATCTTGAGAGTGAGGTGTATATTAATGGATAGTTTAAAGTATGCATTATATTCAGTTCTCAAGACACTCCTCCCAACAATTGAATGCATTCTAACAAGCTGGAAAAGGAGCCTAGCAGTCTGCTGACCTGGATACCAGCATAGAGATGTAAACAAAAGGCTTCTTTAAATGCTATATTAGCATCAGTAAGTTAAACATAAGGCTAATTGAAACAGTTATATTGCTTGTAGGACAGAATGATTTAAGCCATATCTTTTTAAGAATTTTAACAGTAAGACTAGCAACATAATAAATCGTATCAAGACTGCATGCACTTTGTTCTGGGCAGCTCTAATTAAACGTTTTAATCAAGATCTTCAGGCACAACAGTGACATGCATCCCATTGTCTTGAATGTAGTATGTGTCTTGTTACATTAACTTTGGTTCCATGTCAGTTCAACATCGGTTCTCAAAAAACAAAGCCTCACATTCCCATGCAAACCTCCTTTACCCCTAGACTTAATATTGTCATTCCAAGGATGCCTGCACCTCAGGGAAAGGGCAAACCTGAAATACAGAAGTCCCAGTCAGTGAAAGAATATTTTGGTCAGTTACAGTGAGGAGCATTTGGCGCTTAAGCCACGGGTAGTCCCTACTAGCTAGCTTTTTGCTTTCATAGGTTTTCTTTTCTTTTCTTTTCTTCCTTTCTTTTTTTTAAGAGCAACAGCCTGGGATAGGCAGAAGAGGCTGAATTTGTCTTTCGGATGTAATTGGTACTTCTGCATTTTGGGTGATTATGGCTTAGCATTCTAACTTTTTACTGTGTAGGTTGTGATGGTTAAATGTGCTAAAAAGAATACTGCTGCCATTACAACTGGATTTTAAAATAGAAAGTTTTTCTCTTGTAATGTAGACCTCTGTCCTTCTGCCTTACTGTAAACACGCAGACACACTCACAGAATTAGGTTAGGGTCCCTATTACAATGTGTATGTATGTGCATATTATTATTATTATTATTTTTTTTTTATTTACACACACACATGCACTTTTTTTTTTATCCACGTGGCTTGCATTTTGCATTTTTGTTGAATGTTAGTAGTTAAAAATAACTTATACTTTCTTGCAGATGAAGTTTATTAAATATATTAAATTAATAAAGGATGAAAAAATGTTCCTGTTTTATAATTCTTCTGCTTTATAGAGAGTCAGATGGGACTTTGCGCGCACTTCCACAACACAATGTAGACACAGGAATGGGGCTGGAGAGACTTGTGACTGTGCTGCAAGGCAAGAGGTCCAACTATGACACTGACCTTTTTATGCCATTAATAGAGGCAATTCATAAGGTGAGCCACGTATGTTAATGCAATCTCTTACTTGTGTAATGCCATAAGAAGATGAGCTGTGTATTTAATTGTATGAATCTTAATGTGTTGTTGCATTCTTTTTATGATAAGATAGTAGTAAACTATGGTAGTGTTTAGGTTTTTAATTACTGCTCTAGAAATGGAGTTATTTATTTATTTTTTTATTACTATTATTTGACATTTGTTTTCTGGGAAAATCCAGCTGGGCCAATAAGTGCCCATTTTCAGTGGAGGCCCGGTGAGAAAAGCTTCACAGTCATAATCTACCAAAAATCAATTGGTATTTTAAATCACAAAGTATCATGTAACACTACAAAACAAAGGAGTGAAAAAATGTTGTAAAGAGAAAAACATAGAATATATGTTTCATAATAGTGCAATGAAAAGCAATAACATGAGCTGGAGAAAATATCTGAGGGAAAACTCGTTAGTCATATTATTTGTTAGATTAGTATGTGATAAATGAGACCCGAGACAATTCTAAGAAGATATTTAAGAGATGTTAAGAGATTACATGATTAGAGAGAGTGGGGGGAAATTGAGTGATGTCTTAGTATGAGAGAGGGTGTACCTTTTAATTAGGGTTATATATGGCAGTAAAGATGGCAAGAAAGGGAGATTATAAGGACAGTGCAGGGTAGGGTGTCTTCCCTTAACCTAACATGACATCATGCTGGTGCGCAGTTTCACAAAAAAAAAAAATTAAAATGTTGGCAAGAGCTCTATTTTTCTTAGGTGAGTAGACAGAAAAGAGAAAGAGGTAGAGGAAATGTCTGTGGAGAGAAAGTGGATATTGTAAAGCAGTGGGAAAAACAAAAGAAAGGAGTGGAGTACAGGTTGAAGAGGGTTATGAAGTGTGACTTAGGTGGGGGTGAATGAAGTATAGTGAGTAAGTTCAGTCAGGCTTGGCGCATGAGCAGGTCAATGATTTTGTAAAATATTTTAGGGAGCATTTAAAGGTAGGTAGGTTAGAAATAAGTTCTAGTGATTAGTGGTAGGAAGTTCAATTTTTTTGCTACTGAGTATGAATGTAGGCTTTGTCCAGGAGATTTATTTGGTTTATTTATGTTGAGAAGTTGTTTTCTGATTTGAGAGTTCTTTTAGGGAATTATACGTTGATTAAAGGGGAAAGAGATGGACAGGTTAGTGGTTTGTGTAAAATTTTATTAATTTATTACAAGTTGAATGTAGGAGTTCCAGACAGCTAAGAGTATGCAGAGCTTAACAGTGACGGGTAAAGGTGGTTGAATTAGTAGCAAACTTGGCAATTTTGTAGCAGCAGCTTTCAGGTTTGTTTTCATTGATGATTGCAAATTGCTTAGAATTGGAGCTTCATAGAGTAGGAAGGGCAGAAGGTAAGTTTTGGCTAGAGTAATTTGTGTGGGTGTGCTCCAAAAATGTTTTCTGTATAGCATGCCTATTTTTTAATCTGCTTTCTTGATATTGCTTTGGCTGTGGTGGTCAAATTTAAGATCATCATCTGTTATGATACCCAGTAGTTTGATATGGTGAACTAATTCAATTTCAGTGCCATTTGCTGAAAAGATTTTGAAAGATGCTGTGTGATGGGTGTGAGGTTTTGGGGTAGAGAGGTTTGTTTTTTGGGGGGTTGGGTAAAAGTTGGCGTTTTTTAAGTCAGGTTTCAGTGGGGATGACAGCTTGATGAATAATTTCTTAGAGGTGAGTTAAGGTGTTTGAAGAGCATACAATGGTAGTCATTTGCATATTGAATCAGGGTGCCTTCACAAAAAGATGAATATAGGTTAATGGTTAAAATATTGATTAGTAGTGGGCCAAGGATGAATTCTTGTGGGACTCCTGTGTAAGTGAGAAGGAAGACAGGGATGGACTCCTGCCATTTTACAACTTGTTGCTTGTTGGCAGTGTAGCTGGCGAACCATTGAATAGATGGAGATGGTAGACCCAGGGTGGAAAGTTGATTGAGGAATTTGTAGGTTCATAGGTAGGTACTAGGCTATTAGCCCTAGGGCCTATATAAGCCTAGCCAAAAAGGTACACTGGCTTTCGCCACCCAAGAAAATTATTTTACTGTGCCCCTGTCGAGCAGATCCACAGAAGTGATCCCTGGGGTGAATTTCCTATTTCTCATCCAATCATCAAGATTTTTCTTGAGGAGTGCTAATGAGGAGCTCTGTTTGACATAGATAGGTAGTCTGCTCCAGAGTATGGGAAGTCTCTGGGACAGGAATCTATCCCTCCAGTATGTTCTGTTTATTGTGGTGACAAGGTTTGGGTCCCTAGAGCGTGTAGCTCGGAGGGATTGGGATTTCTTTAAGTGGAGCATGTCCAACAGCTCTGGGTTTGACATAGCTTTGTATGTTAGGCAGAGATCGCCTCTGAGTTGACGATATGCGAAGGAGTAAAGCTGGAGTTTTTCGAGTCTGTCTGCGTAGGGCATCTGTTTGAGGCTAGTAATCCTCTTTGTGAGGTATTTCTGTGGCCTTTCCAGTTGCTGTAGATGTCTTGTGAGGTACATACCAAAAGGGGCGTTGTACTCTGTAATGGGTCTTATGAGTGATGAGTAGAGGGGAACAATGACCTTTTTTTTTCTGGTTGAGAAACCTTTTGTGATGAGGTGAGCCACATAGAAGGATTTCCTGACCACTGTGGCGATGTGATTATCAAAGGAGAGACTACTGTCCACCTGTGTTCAAAGGTCTCTTATCACACTATTGGCGTTAAGTAGACTACCACTTATGTGGTAGTTCATGGGTACAGAGTTTTTACCAAAGGGGTGACGATACACTTTTTGCCATTGAGCTCAAGGCCATGGCTTTGACACCAGGCATCTGTCTCGGTGAGGCCCTTTTGTAGTATGTCCACTTCGTTAGGAGTTTCGATTATGGCTCCTAGTTTGCAGTCATCTGCAAACTTTGTTAGCCAAAGACCTTCTGTGTTAACCTGTACTTCAGAGAAGTAGATACCAAACAGGAGAGGACACAGGACTGAACCCTGTGGTACTCCACTTGTCACTGGCCAGAAGTCGGATTTGGAGTCTGCTACTTTCACAGTGTGGGTTCTGTCCGTGAGCCAGTTGGCAACCCATCTTGTGAAAGAGGGATTTATACCTAGTTTAGTGAGCTCATCTATAATTCCAGAGTGGGGGATGGTGTTGAAAGCCTTGACAAGATCTAGATAAGCTGTGTGAACCACCTTACCCTCATGTATGTGAAAGACCATGTCAAATGCTTTTGATAGGACTAGAAATACTGCAGATAGAAGTTTATTAGAGCTATGAGCTTCATTGAGAGTCTGCAAATGATAATAATACAGTGGGAATGCTGTGGTCTGGCCGAAATCCATGTTGTCTATTGGTGATTGGTTTATTTTGTGAGGGATAGGTTTATTTTGTGAGGGATAGTGGAAAAATTATTGATGTTTACATCTTTCAAGGATTTTAGAGAGGGGAGACAGGGTGGCTATAGGCCAGCTATGTCATTGTCAGTGTAATTACCCTCTTTAGGTAAAAGAGATGATATGTGCCATTTTCCGTACGTTAGGGACACAGGATTCTGTTCTTTATCTATTAATAAGAATGCTGATTGGGTATGCTATTGCATCTGCAGCTAGATTAGGTATTCTTCCTCAGTCAACAACCTCTCCCCGGAATGAGGTTTTAGTTTATGTAAAAGCTTTTTTTTATGAGAGTTGTAGAAAGTGGTTGAAAGGTAAAGTGGATGGAGTTATGTGTGTGTGTATTGGAGAGGTTGCAGTAAGTTGAATTTTGTGAAGATGTGCTAGGGTATAAGGTGGGGGAAGTTAGCTGTGTGTGTGTGTGTGTGTGTGTGTGTGTGTGTGTGTGTGTGTGTGTGTGTGTGTGTGTGTGTGTTAGATGAGTTTGAGGTTAAGCTGGCTGTGCATTCAGTGAAGTATGTATTAAAATAACAAAACCAGCTGCCGACAACAGAAAACCAATAGTCTCAGGCAGAAATTGTAAGATATATCCATTGGGAGTTATTAATAGATGGCTTAAACCGATGTATAACAAAATTACACATTTGGTCAAAGACTCTTGGTAATTTCTTGCTAAATTGACTACCAATGTACGGAAGGAAAACATCATTTTTATGACCATTGACATCATTGATTTATTCTCATGTATCCCTAAAGATCAGGGACTAGAAGATTTCTGCAATAGTTTATTATAATTTTCAGATCTGGAATGGGACAAGATCAGTCTAATAATGAAACTTATGTCACTAGTATTGGAACGCAATTATATACATTTTGAAGGGGAGAACTTCAAAGAAACGAGGGGAGTAGCTATGGGGCCGGCTTGTGGCCCCATCTACGCCAATCTGGTTATGCTGGAATGGGAAACAACTAAATTATTCACTAGTAGTTATTATAAACAAATAATATATTATTCCAGGTTTCTAGATGATATTTTTGTGTTATGGGAAGGTGATACGGACAGCATTGTACCCTTCATTGAATTTTTGAACACATCCAGCACATTTCTGAAATTCACATATACATGCAATAGTAATGGTATTGCATATTTGGATACCTATATCTCAAAGACCAATATAGGTTTTAAGTCCAACATATTTAGAAAAAAAAACCTTTTCCAACAGTTATTTAGAATACACTAGCTGCCATCCTAGAAGAATGATGAAAAACATATTCAAAGGTCAATGTATACAGGCAGCTCGTATGACATCTGATTATGAAGATATGATAGATTAAATTGAATATATAGGTAACTTGCTCATATCTCGAGGGTATCCTATTTTTATGCTGAACGACGTAACCAAATATGTGATAAGTGAATGGGGTCAAAAATACCCCCCTTTACTAGGAAAAGAAATGCCTATAAATAGAAATATAATTGAAAATAAGAACACAGTGCAATATAGTCGAGCATGTATTTTAGAATATTCACCTTATGTGGATGATATTAAAAATATTGTGAGAAAATACTGGAATGTGCTGGTGGTGGATGAGGAATTAAAGAAATTATTGGGTGAGTCTCTGGTATTTGTATAAAAAACGGGGCCCAGCTTAAAAAAGAAACTACAAGCTGGACCCTTGACAAGAATTAGGAACGATTTAGGTAGACATACCAAGAAATGTGGTTGTTGCAAACAATGTCATGCCATTTTAGAAACAGGAAGTATAGTGTTGGATAATGTAAGAGGACTATTATCAAATTCAGACAAGGTAATTGTAACACCAGAAACGTAATTTACCTAGCTAAATGTATGTCATGTACAAGCTATTATATAGGAAAGACGGAACGTCAGTTTAAGAAGAGAATATACGATCATATATACAGTATTAGGACCAAGGATATGAATAATGCATTATACAGACATACAGCTGATCGGGGTGAAGCACATATTTTCAAATTTGGTATAATTGACCAACTGATAGCAGATCCACGTGGTGGTAATATCAAAACTCTGTTAAACAAAGGAAATATTATGGCAAATATTTACCGATGCAGCTAGGGAACCAGGATTAAATGAATACATTACTATAAAACCTATTTTAATATTGCGTTAGAATGGTGTTAGATGATCATGAAAGTGGGTGTGTTGCTATAATGTCAACAATCAGCATGAAATAGTCACAATATGTATGTGGGACATATCATAGTTTGTCTGTAATATGATGCTTTTTTGTTTAAACTTTGGGTATATTTACTTACTTATATATACATGTACTTTATGGATACTTTAGCCATTATAATTGTAGGTTTTAATATTGTGAAGATTTTATTAGACATAGGGTGATTTTTCATATATGGTCAATGCTTATTTTATACATTTTTAAATATGAATGTATAACATTATATTATTGGATTATAGGTTAGGCAGATTTGGTTTTGGCGATCGCATAGATCACCATAATACTGCTTAATATAGCAGAAATGTTTTATTGTTATATCACTTTAAAATTTAAAGTGGGCCGACTTTTGGCATCAGAAAGTTTTTAAATAAACTGATAGAGCACTTTGCTAGACATTCTGAAGAAGTCCACCTTAGTGTGGATGAAAGCGCTAAATGTCAATGTCTTATCTTTTTGCTATGGTCTATTAAAAGAACTTATTTTAATTTTTACTTCGGTTTTCATTTATCGTGCATCCAAGACTGTGTTTCCAGCTTACAGTTTTTGGTTTTATGTATTGAAATAGGTAGCTGTTTGAAGAGGGGGAATATCTGGGTATGGACTGGGATCCTTTTTTGTACCAGGATTGATGAGGAGGACCAGATGTTTTTAGGGTTGTTTTATGGCTGTATTGTAGAAGAGTACATTAAGACTTTTTATCTCTATTTAACTTGTTTCTTGATCTAGTTTTATACATGTTTGATTAGTTGCAGGTTTTTGTCATTTTTATTCTTTTGCCAGCTAATCTATGCTTTGCCCCTGTCTTATATAAGGAGTTTTCATAAGGAGTTTGCATTGGTTGGTGAACCATAGGGTATGGTTGTTATTAATTCTTTGTTGCTGTGAGGCTAAGGTGTTAAGAATGTTTAGAAATTCTGCATTTAATTATTTAACTGCATCATTTAAAGGGGCTCCTTTTAGGATGGACCAGTTAACCACTTTTAGAGCTTCAATGAAAAGACTATTTTTGGAAAGATTGTGGAGATTATGGGCAGCTTTGATCTTGTGTACCTGTGGAGGAAAAATGAAATGGGTTGGTAACCAGAATCCAGTACAGGATAGATTGTTGGGAGTTAATTTTGCCATATCTTGTTGGTGTATTAATAAGTTGAGTGAATCTAAAGAGGTTCATGATGTTGGTTGCAGAATTTTCAGAAAAACTGCCTGTCAGTGTTTACATCACCCAGGAAGATAATTTCATTTGTGATTGTATCTGCTATCCGGGGTAGCATCTTTTCAAGTATTGGAATGTTCTGTCCTTGAGGGATATTTAACATAGCAGTGCATATGTTCTTGGCTGTATTAAGTTTTAAAAATTAAATTAGGATTTCCACTTTTCCAAATTTTGGGATTGCATCTGCATAGGAAATTACTGTGAGCATATCTGGGAAAATAATAGGTATTTCACCTGCTTTTTTATGTGTTCTGTCTAGCCTAGTAGTATTATAACCAGGGGTAGTAGTTTTAGCGTCTTTTATTTCAGATTTTAGCCAGGTCTTTGTGTGACTAGGATATTTGGATCGTGTTGTCATCCAGGTATGAAAGTCTGTGATTTTGTTGCATATGCCTCTAAGGTTTAGAGTGACTATTTTTAAACTTTTAGGTTGTAATCTTAGGCATGAGTTTGGTTGCGGCCTGGGTTGGGGTGGATGTCACTAGACTGACGGTGGAGAAAGTTGGTTTATTATGGCATTTTTAGTGGAGATGGGTAGAAGTATTAACTTGACATTGGGACTGGCATTTTTTGTATTTTTGGCTTACAACAGTGGAATGGAGTTACGAGAAATAAGCTTGAAGAGATTTTTGAGTAGCCAGTAGGAAGGTGGTTGATAGGTGAGGATGAAGTAATGCTTGAGGTGTGCTTATTTATTACTACTGTAGGTGCGGATGTGAGTAATGGGAAGGGAAAAATGAATAAGGTGATACAGGAGAGGAACAGCGTGGTTAGTGTTCTAAAAATCTTAGTATGATGAGGTGAGTTAATGAGCAGCAATTATAGTGAGGAAAATAGGTAGGTTTTGATGGAAAGGGAGCAGAATAAAATTTGATAAGAAATTTAGAAAAGAAGTGGGTTGGGATGGTATAATGAGAACAGTTTGTGATTCAATAATGCAGTTAGACAAGGTAGGAAGATGAGTAGAAGAGACTGAATAATAGAGGTGTAAGTTTAGATGTAGTCAGGGTGGGTAGGGGGGACGGGAGTGGAGTGAAGTCTAACAGGTTAGCCCATGTTGGAATGATTACCAGAAAAAACAATCTGTAAAACTGCAGCGACACAGGAGCTAAGACAAGTCCTGATAACAGTAAAGGAAGTAATACAAGCTGCAATTTTATTGCTAAGCTGTACCCTTAACTACAACAGGCAGTATTGCAGTGAGCTTGACATGAAATGAATGTAAGAAAAGAAGGTAGGGGTTGAAACTAAGGCCCTGGTTATTAAATTGTATTTTAACTCTGTTTTTGGCCAGTTTCAGTTTATTTAGGGGGCTATATGCATTATCTAGAAGACCTCTATCTGTACAGTAAGAACAGGTTGTTGTTACAGGACTTTGGGGGTGGGGTTTCCACTAGATGTGTGTACGCTGACCTCTAAATTACCTTTAAATGCACTGTACAGATTAAACCTCTGATTTAACATACTTTTAAAGTGCTGCAGGTTATATCACTTGTTTTCAAAGCAGTTGTACTGAAAAAGCAAATACACAGCAGTTTTGAGTGACACAATTCCTATTTTTAAGAATCCTGGGTGTGTCTGGAGAGACTTTATTTTGATTTACAGCTGCATATACAGTTTGAGATTCCTCAGTGTAATGGAATACAGTTACTCTCCCTGTAGATGTTTTTTCACAAAAAACATTCAGTGAGGTGGAATGCTTACAAAGTGCGTGTGCTATGATACTGAGCCATTTTTTTTTGTAGCAGATTTAGTTCTCTGCTGAACTGTAAAGCCCAGAAACCCTGATCTTACTTCGAGGTCATATTCGCGTAGAGTGGCTTTATCTTTCTCAGTCATTATACATAGACACAAAAAGAAAGAAAATGCTAGACCTTTCCTCCTCTGACCTTCATTAGCTTCCTTTTACTTTGGTTAGATGATGTGTATTTACAAGCACTCTGTGATTTTTTTTCCCATGTATCATTCACTGCTCACCTCTATCTTTACAGAAGTTTTTCGACAGTGGCTGTATTCCGTAGCACAATAGTAGAGAAACGGATGCATGAACCTATTAAAACCCTGCTTGGTTACCAGCTTCACTCAGTGTCCCTAGTGATTACCATTTCCAGATTTTTATTAGTAACGAACAAACTGCAACCAGAGTAAAACTAAAGCACGATCCAGTGTTTAACAGTTTAAAAATTACTCTCTAATTAAATAAAAAAATATAAATTGTATATGGATAGATACATTTGTATACATTTTTTGTGTGTGTGTGTGTGTGTGTGTGTGTGTGTGTGTATGTATGTATATATATATATATATATATATATATATATATATATATATATATATATATGTATATATATGTATATATATATATGTATATATATGTATATATATATATGTATATATATGTATATATATATATATGTCATTAAAGACTCATTTTAAACTGTTAAATGCTGGATCGTACTTTGGCTTCTCTTTGTTTGCAGTTTGTTCATTACATATTTGAGTATACCATTTACTTCTGGGGTTGCTGATCTTTTGTTAAGATTTTCATTAGTGCCACTTGCATATGTCATGAATAAGTTTTTTTTTTTTTTTTGCATTCTTCCATCCCAGTGTTCCCTTGGCTAAGCTGTGATTGCTCTGCAGGCTGCACATAGGAAGAGCACCTGTCAGTGAATTTGTTTCAATTGCTGTTGTTGCTGACCCCCCCTCCCCCCCCCCCCGACTTTGCGAGTACAAACCGGTCATCACAGAGTATACTGACACAGGATAGTTGGCTGTTTGTTGTAATTGTTTACTGCAGTTTTTCTTTTGCTACATTTAATGCACTAGATGCATCTCCCTTTAGTTTATGCTTCAGTTTCGAAGTAAAAATCTTATTTGAATCTACAGAGCATTCCTGGCTGTTCCTGTAGATTACTCTGTTCCTCTGCTTGAATGTAGCCACAGATTTCTGCAGTTACGTTCTTTGGCAGTATTCTTGGTACTAAACGAATAGTAGGACTCCCACAGTGAACAGTACTTTATTTTATATCCGTACTTTAGTATCTCTTCTTTTTTTCATGAAAAGACTTGTAGGTTTAACTTGCATTACTGGGTTGCTGTCTTAACTGTGTGGCATATTTGAATGGAGCATGCTCAGGCTGATTGACTCCTGCTGACAAGAGTCTTGTATACCATTAGTTGTTATATGCATGTACCTTATATTTAGTAAGGCAGTGTAAGCACACAGTTAGCTGTTTATTGCAATCACTCTTCATACTAGTTGCATCACATTCTTCTGCCCTGCTGTCTCTCCAGGCTAAGCTGTGATTGCTGTGTAGGCAACATTTTTTTTTTTATTCCTTTCATTTGTGTCATGCTGTGCAGAAGTACATCCCATGCATGCTTATTTTCAGTTGCACAAATGTTCTAGTTCTGCATTTATTTTTAACTGTGCTGTTTTTTGGTATTGTGTTGTAATTTACATCTGTTATACAAATAGGAGTCAACCTGTGAAATGACACCAGAAACATTAGCATTAATTGGTAGTATGGTTGATATGTTAGATTAAGCAAAGGTTTTGCATTTTTTTCTGCTTTGTAGTAGAGAACTTACTGATACTGACTTCTCGTTATGCACTGGCACAGGTATAGTGGGTTAATCCTAATAGTGTTGCCTGTGATTTAGGAACCTGCTCCTGTGCATGTATGCATACTCATTAACTATTAACAATAACTGTGTACTGCAGCTTTCCTTTCATTTTTAGTGTACTGGAGGTGACTGTCATTATTGTTTCTTTACTTGTAACAATAGTACATGAATCTACAGTGTGATTCTGCCTGTCTGTCTAGGTCCATTCCCCCACTGGTGTGTAGCTGCCAGTTTCAGCAATTATGTCCTTCTGGCTGTATCCTTGCTACTAAAAGTGTAACAGAACTACTCCCCAGAGTGAACAGTAAGATTTTAAATCTGAACTTCAGTGCATATTTGTTTTTTATTGAAAACCTAATGGTTTTAGTTGCATTACCGGCTTACTCGCTTACAGAGTTGTTTTAGTTGCATTATTGGTTTACTTGCTTACTGATTGTGGTACATCTTGAGCTATATCTGTGTTGTCTGACTCTTGCTGATATCAGAAATCTTTTCTTCTTCCCACCCTTACCTTCCTCTATCCTTCCTCAGAGGAGTACCAACCAAGGACATTTTAGAGGCTGCTACCTGGACTTCAGTGCACACTTTCACGAAGCACTACCACTTACCTCTCTACTCTAAATCCAGAGCAGGCTTTGCCACTGCAGTTCTGCAGGGCCTCATAGTCACTCCTAATTCTATTTAGGCCCAGCCACCCAACCTCAGCTTTGAGATTCAACCCAAGTGTAATGACTGCAACAGTGAAACACGATGAACATAGTACAGTTGTGAAACTACCATAAATGTAGATGTTAGAGTGTATTCACTGTTGCAGTCCAGGTTACCCTCCCACCATCCCCCTTTCATTGCTAGGACTTACCTGTACTTTTCTATTCTATACAACCTATGTGGTGTATTTGCTTGTAGATGAAGTTTATGTGCATGCTTTTTTATGATCAGAATTTTTTAGCCTACCCTTTTGGGGGCACCTGGCATCTGGGGCAAGAAAAACTGAAGAAAATTGCATCGGCTGCATCTTTTATACCCCTGGCGCACTGACGGTCAGGGAAGAGGCGACAGCAACCAACGCCGGACCAGGACTTTGGAATTCAGGCCGACTGCGGGTAGCCTGCCAGCAGGATAACCCCAAGTGTAATGACTGCAACAGTGAATACACTCGAACATCTACATTTATGGTAGGTACACAATTGTACTTTTCTATGGCAACCATCATCAGCACTGCATTATGCTTGTGTGTGAGGGGTATATCGATGCACTGTATTTAAGAGTAACAAGCTGGCCATAATTTCTTTTACATACCATCACAAACATAGACCTTACCCATGATGGGTGTCTGTCTTTTTAGAGGTTTGGCAGGAAGAGGATGTGTATGAAAGCAGCTGCTCATTGCCACAGTGGCCCAGTGAGTAGTACTGCCATTTCGCATTGCTTTACTTTGAGTTCCTGGTTGTGGCTTTTTCTCTGACGAGTCTGCATTACCCTCCCTGTCTGTGTGTCTCTTGCCAGAGGTGTAGCTGGCTTGTTCAGCACCCCACCTCCCCAGCTCTTCATTTTAAGAGCAAAAAAAAAAAAGTCTGCTCTTCCACCAGGTAGCCCCCATCCTTCTCTCTTTTTAAAATTTCTCCAAATCTTTTGGTTTCCAATACCATGACTGGAATGAATTCCATTCCTGAGTCCAAGTACGATTAAATTTCATGAAATTAGTATTTTACTCTTTTTTTGATGTCAGCGAAAAGTGCTGTTCAAAGCACCCGCCATGTGCCCAGTAATTACTCCTCCTGCAATTCGTATGGAGTTACATGTATTGGCAGTGTATTTAAATAGGATTTTTTATAAGACTGGAACTATCTGTGTATCTAACACATTGCTCTTGTTTCTGTTTGCAGATCCTGATATTTTATGACTTTGTGTCTCTCTGTACGCAGGACACTAGTCACTGGGTGTGGCGATTTCAATGATCAATGCTACTTTTGTCTTTTTTCCTGGACCACTATATCTGGTTTTCTAGCATCTATCTTTTGAACTGTTAGTAATGGGTGATCCCATGTGATGTAGACTTCATCATTTTCTATGATGCTTTCTGGCTCATATTTCCAGTGTTTTTCAGCCACTTCAGTACCATAATGTTTGCACAATCCCCAGTGCAACAGTCTCGCTACATTATTATGATTTTCAGTGTACAGTCCTTCTGCCATTGGTATATCGCAATCAGCAACGAGGTGTGCAACTGTTTCCACTTCTGTTTTACAGAACCTACATTTGTCTGTTTTTCCCACAGGTTCAATGGACTTTGTAAACCAACGTGTACATAGCCCGCTATCTTGGGCCACCAATATTAACCTTTCATCTCTTGGTTTAAATTCACCTCTCCTTAACCATTCCTGCATTCGCTCCTGATCAACATGAGGTTCTTCCAGAAGTTTTATCTACTTGTGGTTTGATTTCCATTCCTGCTTTATGCCTATATGCTTCTGCTAGCCTAAGCAGGGAAGTCATTTTAGGTTTATTCTCTTCTTGTGAGGTCAGCAGATGTGTGGAGTCCCACGATTGCAGATCTATACATGTAATCAATTTCAAGGAGTCCCATCCCTCCTTCAGAATGGGGAATATATAATCTTGGTATGCAGTGATTTTTATAAATCATTATTTGGTGAACATGAAACATCCTCCTTGTTTTCCTGTCTAATCTATGCAGCACATTTTGGGGCCAGTCAATCACTCCAAAACTGTGTAAGTTAGGACAGGAAGAGCAAATTGGTTTACAGCTTGGATTTTGTTCCTAGATGTCAAAGCTGTTTTCAGGATTAAAGTCTTCTGAAGTACTCCTTACTAAGTTTTATTCACGTTTTATTGTTCCTCCATCAATCCCCAAATATTTATCCACTCCCTCTTGCTCAAGTTCTTTTATATCACATTCTTGTCCCAAACTATTGTTTTCTTGGTGCTGTAGTTTTTCTGCTTTAAAGGTTGCTTTTGCACATTTATCAAGACCAAATGATATTCTTATCTGAAAAAGTTTTGAAAACTTGCAGTTTGGTTTCACTTCCTCATCTGATGAGCTGTACAGTTTCAAATTGTTGACAGAGAAGATAAGTGTTTGCACTTTGTTTTCTAGGAGCCAAATTATAGCCATGACCTAAGCTGTTAAGAAGACAGCTTTACGGATTAAGGGCAAGGCAGAATAGCAGAGGTGACAGAGTAATCTCAGAATATCCCCTTTTGCATGTTTATCCCTTAAGTAATAAGGTGTAATAAGGTGTCCTTTATCATGGCTTAGTTGCAAAGTGGTCTACCACTATTTCATGGTCACGGTAATGTAATCGATCAGTGTAGGATGTATCTTGTACATTTTTTAAGCACTCTTTTATCCATGAATGTGAGATACTGTCAAATGCTTTTTTGTAGCCAGTCTACACCATACTAAAACTCTTCCCCCTTTTTACAATTCTCCAGTATGACTTTATTTAACAGCAAATGATTCTTTGTTCCATGCGACTTTCTTTTATTGCCCTTTTGTTCTGTTGCCATAGTTGAGTTTCCTTCTAAATGACTATCAACTCTGTCTACATCAATTCCAGAGTATAGTTTATATGTCGTCTGAAGGCAATTTATTCTTCTATAATTTTTAGGATGGCTTGCAGGTTCACTCTTAAGTAGGAGCAGTGTTAATCCTGTTAGCCAAGTTGGTGTCTGGTTGGGGTGCACATATAAGTAATTCTTACTCCTGGCTAAATCTTCGTGCAAGGATGTTGATTCTTTTAATCAGTAGTTAAGTACTGCATCTGGGCCTGGGGTTTTCCAGTTAGAGGCTTTTCTTAACTTTGTTTCAAATCCTGTACCTTTAAACTTCTTATTCTTTCTTTTACTACTTTTATCCATTCAGCATCTTTATGTTCCACAGGATCTTCATAGATACTTCAACAAAATTTATCTATTTCTTCTTCTTTTGTGGTCTTTCAATTCCTTTTACCTTATTTCCCTGCTCTCTATAAAACTTTTCTGGGTCATCAGCAAATTGCTTATTTTGTACTTTTCCTTTATATTTATGTACTTATCTTCTAAGTTTCTCCGCCTGTGCTGAGATTTTTAGTTTATTTGCGATAGTGCATGATAGATCTTGATCTGTTCTAATACTGCGCATTGCTTTTATCCCGTCTGTCTTTGAGTATTTTTGTTGATCTGTTCCCTCTTCTATACTCTTCTAATAGTGACACTTCTTGTCCTAGTTGCTTTTTAGTTTTCTCTATTCGATACTTCCATGATGGTATTTGATTTCTGCCTGTCTCTCCTTCACTACCCTGTGTTTTTGTGGTAGAACTGTTATCAGTTATTAATTTAGCTGCACAATAATGAATCCTGTTTATTTCTGTTATATCGCATGAATCTCTATGGATAGTCCTAATTACTGTGTTCCTTTGTTTTGTCAAACTTCTGACTTTTTGGGTTTTATTGACCTTCGCAAGTCTATTTCTTTCATTGATCTTAATATGTCTGTTGCTATTAAGTCAAGCAACTCTTCTCTTAGCTTGGTTTCTTCTAGACCACGGGCACATTTTTTGTTTTCCATTTCCTGTGGACATTCTATAGAAAGTTCTGTTACATTTTCCTGTGGGGCATTCTCTTCAGTTTCATCCTGTGTCATCCGTTGGTCTGTCATATGAGAACTCACTGGCCTATCCCTCCTCGACATTAACTGCGTCAGTTTCCTTTTCCTTTCCTTGCTGCCCAGCTTCAAGTGGATGCTTATACTGGTTTTCTGTGGAAGGCTCCACAATATCTTTATATGGCACCTGACCAGTTGCTTCCCATTCCACTGATTTCCCCTTAATTTGGAGTTCTGTTGCTCTGTCCTGTTGTGGTGCTTTCTGGGTTAGATTTTCTACACTGAATCCTTCACTTTGCAGGTACTCCATAACCTCAGTTTCTATTTCTTTAACTACTCCATTACTAATCTCCTTTTCTACTTTTTCTCTCTCTTCTTATTTTTTGTATTGCAAAGTTTTCCATGTTTGGATTTCTTTGCCTGTATTTCTCTTCAAATATCTTTGGTGCTGCTCTTTTTGTATTGATTAGTTTTGCTTTCTCCTTTGCATAAATATTGCACCATATTAAATCTCTTTTCCTTTCCCATTTCCATATTTCTTCTTCAAATGTTTCCTGAACTTCCTGTTTATCCTTACTTTGGGTAGTCATTCCATCATGCTGTGATGTAACTTATGTTAGACCTTCTACATCAAATCCTTCACTTTGCGGGCATTCCATAACTTCAACTTCTATGTTTTTAACTTTTACTTTACTAATCGGTGGTGGTGCTGCAGTAGCATTGTCACCTCACAGTACGACGTTGTCTTGTTTGATTCTCAGCTAAGAGCGTCGTCTGTGTGGAGACTGTGTGAATGGGCGTACCTTCGTTGAAGGTTGTGCTTCAGGGCTGGCAACTCGGCACGTAAAAATCTACTGCCAATCATTAGCGGACCGGAGTTCCGCTGTGGCGACCCCTAATCGGGAAAAGCCGAAAGACCTAAACAAAACTTTACCAATCTTCTTTTCTACATTCCCTCTTTGTGATATTAGTTTTTTAATGTAAAATTTTCCATATTTGGATGCCTTTGTCTGTATTTCTCTTCGAATAACTTTGGGGCTGCCTTGTTTATGTTCATTAATTTAGCTTTCATACACGTGGTGAACGAAAGCGCTAATGAAATAAATCTTTGAAGTTCTGGTGGTTTCTTCTTCTTTGCCATCTGGCTTGGATTACAGTCTTCATTGTTTGTGGTGCTTCTTAGTTTTTTGTGTTAATTTAGCTTTTACCTTTGCATAAATATTGCACCATATCAAATCTCTTTCTTTCCCATGTTCATATTTGTTTTTATGCTTTTTAAAAATGTTTAGGTTTTGTTTACATTTTTGTACTTCTTCAGATGCTTCTTTTCCAAATGGATCAAAGTTTCTTGGTCTATATACTGTTTTTCAAAAATCTGTTGTTTTGATGACCACAAATTTTTTATTTGTAGCTTCTGACAGTTTTTCTTGCGGAAGTATTTTTCTTTCCTCTAACTTCTCATAATCTTTTTGTCTACCTTTCGTCTGGAAATTCTGGGCTTTTTGCATAATAGTAGCAATAACATGATTTCTTTCTTATCCTCAGTAGTCCACTCTGTCTTCTTTATGGCTGTTCTTTGGTCTATCAGTTTTTGTGATTTCTGTGGACTGCTACTTCCTTCTACAATGGGTGGCCATCCTTCTGCTTGAGCTCTTCAATGGAAGAGAAGAAAAAGTCCACAATTTGGTAGCTGGGGCTCCTGAAATGCAGGAAGCAACCAGTCATACCCCTCAACCTCTTGGTGCAAGAAATCTAGACAAAGCCTAAGTTAGAGAGACATTTTAAATACTGCTCTTACAAACTTAGAAAGTTACTAAAATGACATGATTTATGTTGGCATGCTTTTTCTGAAGGACATGAAGTCTGAAACTCAAATGTATGTAATTATTTAGTGATATCAATCCTCTGTGATTTCCCAGAAAATCATAAATTTTAAGAGAGCAGACCAAAAATATGAGAGAAAATTGTGGACATTCTGAGAAAATCTGGATAGTTGAGAGGTATGCCTGCCCCATATGAGGGGTTATTAAAAACATACTCTGGTATCTGGGTCTCCCTGGGTCTCCTGAAATGCAGGAGCCAGGCTGGCCTCATTTCAGTACCCTGCCTCCAACCTTCCTTCCTCAGCTGGCTTGAGCAGTTGCTACAGTTTTTATACCACCCATGGAGCGGTACATCTTTTCTTTTAAACTGTAATAAGCAGTTGTTACAGTTTAGACTATACAGGGAGTGCTATAGCAGTCAGGTTTAAAAAAAAAAAGAAAATAAGCAAATCTTTTTTTTTTTCCTCTTTTAAAATGTAGCAAACTGTTTGCTACAAATGGAGCAAGCATTGTGTTACAGTTTAGACCACAATGGAGCACAAGAGTGTTCAGGTTTGTCCGCAAATGCCATTCCAACTTTTAAAAGCCAGTATGCATTAAAGAGGAATCAGGATTAGCTGATCACACCAGTTAACCCTTTGTGCCCCGGGCAGTTGCCCCCTTCACCCCACCCTAGCTACTCCATTGTGACTTGATATGTGCTCTGGTTTCTTCCAGCATCTTAGAGACATGCCATAGATTAATTGGCATTCTTCCAATTTTCCTAAAGCTGAACTGTGTGTGTGCACATGTGTTTGTAAAAGATATCACTCAGTTTTGCTTGTGTGTGTATGTGTGTGTGTGTGTGTGTGTGTGTGTGTGTGTGTGTGTGTGTTTGTAAAAGATTTCACAGATTTTTATCTGTGTACACACACAATACAGGGCACATACATAACTCTTCTGGGTAGCAGTAAAATGATTGCAGTTAACAAATTATCTTTCAGAAATAAAGCACGAAATACAACCGAGAGTATTCAGACTGTCAGAGTCTATGGGTTCTGATGGCCTCCCAATCTAAGGCATAAAATGTATCACAGAACATTCAGACTCCTATTGGTTATGGGGGTAACTGGTGGCCCCCCACACTCTAGACTGTATAAATTAATTTTGACATGGACCTGGTAATCGCTGGCCTCATCCACATCTATTCTAAACCCAGCCCTGCTTACATGTGTGCACAGATGGTTGTTATAAGATTGCAATGTCCTTCTATTCCCATGTTGCATTATTCATGATATGAGGGAGATCTCCACCTAAGCAACCTGAACATCCAGACAGTATACCAAAGATTTAAGCTACTGTAAGGTATGTGTGATGTTGCACATAGGACAGCTGATGTTGGCCATAAATGTGACGTCTACACGTACCATCCTCTGAACTTCTCTGCCGCCAGTCCGAATGACAGCTTCCACCATTCGTCTGATCGATGAAAGTTTTTCTACAATTCAGATGTGCCCCATTGGGGAAAACCTTATTACACTTTGGCTACTGCGTGCTTGTTAGAGGTTAATATCATCCAGGAAGGCAAGTGCCCCTATGGAAGACAGATTCCACACACACACAACCACGACCAGTGTCTTTTCTGTCTGGGGTCTGATCACGACTACAAGGCCTGTGCCACCTGTCAGGTGTTCATCCCTAAAACACTCCGCATTCATCTGACCATCCTTAACATATATCTTGAAAACCACAGGTTAAAGTGACTAACGTTCGGTGTGGAAGATACTCCAGGTCCATCGGGTGAGCCCTCGAAGAAAAAGGTGAAAAGGGTAAGGCCTGAATCTTTAGCTGCACCTATGATCCTGGACGTCCCTGTCAAGGCCAGTGAAGGCCTGGAGGTACATATGGCATAGAGTCCTTTTCCTTTGGTGGGTAGTGATGTAGAAGCCATTAGGGAGGGTTCCTTCAGCACATCCGCAGAGGTAACAGGGACATTCTTCAAACATTCTTCTGAGTGCCTCTTTGGCCCCTTCCATTGAGGTTTGGCCGACGTCAGATCTGGAACCTAGGCCTACGTCAGCACTTTCACCCCAGCCTAGGGTAGGCCTTCCTTTCAAAAGAAACCACAAACAAAAACATCTCTCTCCTAGTAAGGAGCCTTTCACAGACTGGCAAGCCTTTTTTTTTCAAGGGATTTTGAATGCTTTCCTGGCACTTAGGCCTTCCACTTTGCAAACACCTATTCCATCATCTCCTTTGTCCCCTCCACCTAGGAGTACAGCTGCTGAACAAGAAGCCTCTGAAGAAGATTAATCTTCAGACGAGTCCTTGGTTTACTCCACACAAATAGACTCTCCTCTGGGATATGCCTCCCCTGAAGTGATATTACATTTGGAAAAATGGTCTCCAGAATTAGAGAATTCTTCAAGCGGGAAAGCTCTCAGGTCTTGGTAGTACAAAAGAGGTACTCTGACCTCTTACAGGTAGATTCTCCTGCCCCTTCAGCCATTCCACCTTTTTTGCCAGCTTTTCAAGATGCCTTTCTTGCATCAAAAACCCTGATTCACAACCTCCTGCTCCTAAAAGACCAGACATGTTCTATAAGGTCCCTAAAGACAGCAGTTAACCTGTACAAATGTTCTCTTGCAGACCCAGCTGTGTTCTCACTGTCTGCTGATAAGACCACTAAATTATTCCCCTCCACCAACCTACTGCCCTCAGATATGGACAGTAAAATGATGGAGAGAATTGGAAAAAGGGTATACACCTCTTCTACTCTGACTTTTAGGGCCATTAATTATCAGACACACATGTCTAAGTATGTTCTGTCCCTCCTTTCACAAACCTCTAAATTGCTGATGGAGCTCTCTGACTCTGCAGCAAAATCCCAGCCTTCTTCCCTCTTGGCTGTTTCATCCCAGGTTGCCAGGCATTCAGTAAAATCCAGTTATGATGCAGCTGAGATGCCTGCAAGTTCAGCAGCTTGTGGTTCTGTCCTCAGGAGATATTCCTGGCTGAAACTGCAGCCTTTGCCTGAGGATTTCCAGGTAAGACTTATGGATGTACCACTGGACAATACTACCCTATTTAGTTTTAATGCTGCAGCCCTCTTCATATCCCTTCAAGAGAAAGGAAAAGAGCTTCAGGAGCTCCTAAATTCCATAACAACTATCTTTCAAGGCCTAATTTTGTAACAAAGAAAACCCATGCACCTTTACAACAATACAAGAAGGGCACATGAAGACAGATGCATCCTATGTCTCAGTCAGCTTCTGTTCAAAAGAGCCCCTTTCCACACAAGCCAGGTGGTCTGAGACTACCTGGTAACTTCCTCAGGAATCACTCTTTCCCAGCACTTTTCTCATTTCCTTTCAAAGTGGACAAGCATTACCACAGACAAATGGGTCCTGTCTATTATACATGGAGGTTACTACGTGACTTGGAAAACCACTCCTTCCTTCATGGGGATTCCACAACCTGCAAAGGACCAGATCCGCGTTTTCCCTCAAGTCATTCAAGACATGCAAATACAAGGGACCGTACAGGAGGTTCCCTCATTGGAAAGAGGAAAAGGGTTCTGTGGTGTTCTGTTCCAGGATGTTTAGTTCCCAGGAAAGATGGTCCTTGGAGACCAATTTTAGACTTGTCCCAACTGTCTATTTCTTCAAGTCCCCACATTCAGGATGCTCACCCAGCAATCTCTATTTTCACTTTTGCTACATCAGGCTTACCTTTTTTCCTTGGACATAAAAGATGCATACTTTCACATTCCCATCCATCCTCTGTTCAGGAAATTTACATTTTTTCAGTTGCTTCCTCTCATTTTCAGTTCTATGCTTTGCCCTTTGGACTCTCTAATGTGGCAAGGGTATTCACAAAGTGTTTGGATCCTGTCATTGTCTTTTGCAGACTCCAGGGACTTTTCATCTACCCTTATCTGGATGACCTGCTTATTCATGCAGAACATCCAGACCCTTTGCATTAAAACCTTCAAACTACCACATCTTTGCTCCTCAGCCTGGGATTCACCCTCATCTACAGCAAGTCTTTCCTTTCTCATTGTCAGGACCAAGGTTTCCTAGGTCGCAGTATAAGGACAGACCTTATGATGGCATTCTTGCCTTTACAGAAGGTGCAGTCACTGCAGACTTCCAACAGTTGCTTCCTCTGTCCACTCTGACTGCCAATGAATTCCTCAGGATGCCAGGGTTCATGGCTTCCGCTATAACAATGCTGCCCCTAGCCAGAATCCACATGTGAAAGTTCCAGTGGTACTTGAAAACACTCTGGTCCCAGAATGCTCATCCACTAGTTTGTCCTGCCACTTCTACCCTGCCTAAAGAAGGAATTGTTTTGGTGAATTCAACAAATTTCTCAGAATCCAGGACTTTCCCTGCAGCCACTTCCTGCAATACAAGAAATGTTCACAGATGCTTCAGATCTGGGGTGGGGAACAGCTTTGGGGAACCTAAAGTTCCAAGGCCTATGGTCTCCCTCCATAAGGAAGCAACACATCCACATCAAAGAGATGAGGGCTCTGATTCCAGCCTTTAGGTCATCTCTTCTACCAGGCCTTTTGAAGCTGTTCACAGACAACGCTACTGTTCTTTGGTATATGAACAAGCAGGGGGGAACAAAATCTTATCTACTGTGCAGATTGGCAGTCCAAGCCTGGGAGATTGGCCTTCAAGCAAAGGTAACTTTGACAGCTGTTTATATTCCCTCAGTTCAAAATGTTCAGGCAGACACACAGAGCAGATCCATGACACAAGACCATGAATGGATGATCCACAGGGATGTGTTTCTGGACATTCTGCACTAGTTGGGTACACCTCATATAGATCTCTTTGCCTCCTGTATGAACAGACAACTTCCAAAGTTCTGTGCCAGAGTCCCTCACCCTCTGGTTTGGAAGGTGGATGCCCTATCATTCTCATGGAAAGGGATGTTTCTCTACGCATTCCTCCCCTCCCCTCCCCTAATTCTGAAAGTCCTGCTGAAGATTCAGAATGATAAACCAGAAATTTTGTTGATGACCCCCTTTTGGCCAAGACAACATCGGATTCCTCCTCTGCTTTTAGCCAAGGGCAGTCATCACAAGTTATCTCACAGGGTGGGTCTGTTGACACAAGACAAAGGATCGATCTCTCACCTACATTTAGAAAGACTTAACCTGACCTTGTGGGTGGTAGGCTTCTGATTCCTTTCAGACACCTCTTCTCTGAGGACATGCTTCTAGTCCTGCAGGAGACCAGGAAACCTAATACAAGCTTTAATGGTTTCACAACCTTTTCTGCTTTTCTACAAGGATAGGGTGTCCATTCGTACCAACCCTTTCTTCATGTTTACAGTGGTCAGTGACTTGTCCCTCAGTCAATCTGTTCACTTACCCACCTTTTTCCCTTCTCCTCGGAACTCCAGTGGAAGGGTGCTGCACACTTTGGATGTACACAGACAACTCAGATTATTTTTGGATAAGACCAGATCCATTAGAAAGTCTGTGTAATTGTTTTTTTCTTTTCAACCCAGGACGCTGGAAAGCCCGTCTCTAAACACTGTTTCATCTTGGATCTTTAGGGCAATTTCCTTTTGCATCTTTGTCAGGAGGAAACTTTCTTCCTCTGTTAAGTAAGGCCCATTCCACTAGAGCAGTGGCTTCCTCTGGAGCCTTAGGCCTGGATACTGCTTCTATCATGGAAGCAACTACTTTGTCTTCTGTCCATACATTTGCAAAACACTGTATGCTGGATTCTGTCTTCAGTTCCTGAGCAAGATTTGGTAGAGAAATTCTGCATGGCCTTGTGTAGACTTCTTGTGCTCCTTCCACCCTTTTCTCACTCACGAGCTTTGGTATTCTCCCTCATGTTATAAATACTGCAACGTGGGAATAAGAGGGCATAGAATAGTTGTGTAAAGTCTTACCATAATTGTGGATGTCTTTCTCTTTCATGTTGCAGTATTCTGTCACAGCCTTCTTTCACCTCGCTTCATGCTCTTCTTTGGATATTTCTTAATTATCTCTTATCCTTGGATTGGTGTTCTGACTTGGGCATTCAGTTCTGAGGATGGTATGTGCAGACGTCAGTTTGATAGCAGACTTCGGCTGTTCTATGTGTAACGTTGTGCTTACCTTGCAGTAGCTTAAGTCTTTGGTATACTGGCCGGCCATTCGGGTTGCTTAGGTGGGGATCTCCCTCATGTTATGAACACTGCAACATGGAAGAGAAGGACATCTATGGTTATGGTAAGATTTCACACAACTCTTCTTTGTGGGGACTGTGGATGGTGTGGTCATTACTTTAATTTTCCTCGTAATTAAACCTGAGAAGGGAGCACAGGAGGTTATTATAGCTTGTGTGTGTGTGTGTGTGTTTTTGTGTGGGGGTGTGGGTGGGGGAGTTGGTGACAATGTAGTGATTGTTTGCTTTTCTGACAGTCCTCAGATCTGTGCAAAGAAGGTTGCTGTAGCTTGTGTAGGGACAATGTACTGTCTAGATGTAACAAGTTGGAATCATTTCTGTGATTATTTTTATTTCACTTTACAGTCATACCTCAGGCATGTAAATATATGGCTATCTTTGGGGGGTTAGGGGTGAGGAGGCAAGCTATTTTTATGTATATGTATGTGTATATAATATGTATGTGTAGCAGTCACTAGAAATACATGAATATAGCCATTTAAACTTCTGCTTTCATCCTAGTCTAACACGAGAAATGCACAGGCAGTGACTGTTTTATTTTGTTGTGGGGACGACGACAGGTAGGCAGACATGATTCCCAGATTTATGTATCCATGTTTTAAACACCTTATCACTTGTGACATAGGCAGACTTAAATATATGTAAAAGTAATCAAGCCATATTAAGTTCACATTTGCAAACAGTATTAATCAAATATACTGTTGTATATCATGTAATCAAAAAGTATTACATAAATCATTCAATTCCTGCTTTTCATAAACCATGTTCCTCCTCCAGAACATTTTTCTGCATGTATTGTGACCACAATTTCCATTTTTTCTATATAATTTACTCCTACCCTTTTCTAAAGATCCCACTGTCTTGTTTGGATTTTGATGTCTGTGTTGTAGTAGTTGCTTTTTTGGCAGCCACCAGATTTAAATTTGTCAAGACCTTACTATGTCTAGGCAATTCAGATCCTGTATCCTAGCTAAAAAAAAAAATAATTTCCTTAGCTGCATTCATTTGCTCACCCAGTATTCCTGACAGAGCACCCTAAAGGGAATTTTTAAAGTCTGCCAGTTCAGTGCACTTTGAGAATATATGCTCCCAGGTACCTCATTATTCCCCATTGCACATCCAACATTTGCTATCTACCTGAGGAAAATTTCTTTGGAGTTTGCTTGGGGTATAAAAGTTTCTATGCAAACAGTTCAGGCAAAAATCCTAAGTCTTCTAGATTTTGTTGCATTTTATAGGAGCCATGCATATATCCTCCCAGTGTTTTTGTGAATTGCATATTTAATCTCTCTTCCCAGTCTTTTCTGACCTTTTCCAATTTAGATAGTTAGCATGCAAGTTTTTATATGTCCTGTTAATTATCCCTTTAACAGCAGTTTCTATTGTAGATTTTAATTAAAAACTAAAACAGTGCAGGTCTTTCATTTAGGATTCCCTTATTATTTTCTCTTTGTCTGTACTGTATCTTTCCCTGATAGGGAAGGCAAGCGGCCTGCAGTGTAAAGGTTTTCTTGGCCTCTTCCCATTCTATTACCTTTTCCTCTCTAATTATTTGTTCCTAGTGCCTTGGTTCCTTTGCCAGACTTCCAATAAATTCCAGCCATCCCTTGCCTATTCTAGGTATGCATAAGTGCAGTCATTCTTATCAAAAGAATCTCCTTTCTGCATTCCCGTGTTGGCTTAGTTCATAGTATACTTTCTACTACTTTATGAATATGGTACTTCATTCCTTCCTTCCCTCTCTTTCTAGTAGGGTTCAGGGGAGTTGCAGGGTTCACTGGAAACATCCCTAAAGCATATACACATCAAACTCATTCAGTAGGCAGTCCGAGTCCACTCAATCCACCCACCCTTTATTTAAGACAAACTGTGTACCACTTGTGCCCTTGTGCTTTAAGTGTTAGGGGCATCCAGTCTTCTGAGTGTATTTTAGCCTGCATAGTGAGTAGTCTGAAGACAAGTGTCTGTGTCCTGATTTGTAAGCAATACTGTTAAAACCCTCCTCCAGTGACATCCTGCTGGTCAGCTTTGACTCTTTTCTTCCTAGCAGACACTGACATTTACTTATACTGCTCTTACTCTATTTCTTTCTGTTATATTTTCTTCACTTCTTCCAAATTTTCTATTCCCATTACTTATGTCCTTCTGTGTTTCTTTAATAGAACTGTATACCTTCAAAGAAGACACCCTTGATCTTCCCCCTTCCTTTCTGATTTCTTCTTGCCCAACACAGTTATTAAACCACTTTCAGCTCTAAGCTAGTATTTCTGCACAGTCAGCATTGATTCAGTGTACTCAACTGTCTCTTTAGTGTATTTTTATTTTGCTGTAAAAGTGTCCCTGCAAGCAAATAGCTCTGCATGTCACAGTGAAGTCTGCAGTTAGAACACCAGTCTGTGGGCTATATTTTTATGTAAATTATAAATATTATGCAACAAAAAACAAAGAACTTTGTACACTGTAATAGCTCCATTTTCTTAGACCACAGCAGTTCCACTGGTACTTTCTCCTTTAATGTGCTCTCTTTGTTTTTAGCAGTCCACTTTCTCCCTTCCTAAAGTTTTCTTCTCTAACCACTTTTAATTCTGAGACAGTATTTTTCTAGAGCTGTACTCCTGCATTATTGCTTAATTTTTCTCATAGATTCATAGGTAGGTATTAGGCTATTGGCCCTATGGCCTATATAAGCCTAGCCAAACTGTACCCTGCATTTTGCCACCCAAGAAAATTATTTTCCTGTGCCTCTGTCAAGCAGAGCCACAGAAGTGATCCCGGGGTGAATTTCCTATCTCCCATCCAGTCATCAAGATTTTTCTTGAAGAGTGCTAATGAGGAGCTTTGTCTGATATAGATAGGTAGTTTGTTCCAGAGTATGGGAAGCCTGTGGAACAGGAATCTGTCCCTCCAGCATGTTCTGTTTATTGTGGTGACAATGTTTAGGTCCCTAGAGCGTGTAGCTCGGAGGGATTGGGATTTCTTTAAGTGGAGCATGTCCAACGGCTCTGGGTTTGACATAACTTTGTATCTTAGGCAGAGATCGCCTCTGAGTAGGCGATATGCGATGGAGTAAAGCTGGGGTTTTTTGAGACGGTCTGCATAGGGCATCTGTTTGAGGCCGATAATCCTCTTTGTGTGGTATTTCTGCAGCCTTTCCAGTTGTTGTAGATGTCTTGTGAGGTGCATACCAAAAGGGGCGTTGTACTCTATAATGGGTCTAATGAGTGATGAATAGAGGGGAACAATGACCTCATTGTTTTTGCTTTCCTGTGGGGTTGGAGTAGCCTTTGGATTTTGCATTTCAAAGCCCATAGAAACCTCCTTACATAACACAGTTGTTTGGTCAAGTGCAATTTTTTACTGTTATCACCATTAGTCAGGTCAATGTGATACTGGACTAATTCTCCTAAAACTGTGCCCTAGAGCAACCTAGTCAAGACTTTCATCTCCTAGCAGAGAGTCTTTTTAAAGTGTATTGTTCTTTTACTTATCTCTTTCAGCAGATTTGTGGCTGTTTAAGTTTTTTTTTTCTGTCACTCTTTGCCAAGTTTTCAACTCACTTCATTCGCCCTCGCTAACGCTCAGGCTCATTCTGCTCTTTTATCCTACCCCCAGTTCCCATCCACCCCCCTCTTAATCTACATTTATACTTCCATAGCACCACCCACATATTCCTCAAACCAATACCACCAGTCCCCTCCAAACGGAAGCAGTCAATAGAATTACTCCTGATAGTAACACCCACTCTAACTTACCATACAAGACTTTCTCTCAAACTGTTTTAATCCTTGCCCCTTTAACATCTCTACAAGTAACCCAATACCCTCCTAACATTTTCTTTTTTTTTTTTTAAACAAAAAACTTCTTTACTAAATTATCACTTATAACATAGGCAATCATACATGTATATAAATGAAAACAAACCATATCGACATAATCCCAGCTACAAGCATTGTACACCACAAACCACATTGACATAGTCCTAGTTGCAAACATTATACATCACTCATGTACCCAATCAGTGTCAGTCAGACATTATGTAGCTCATTCAAGTCCTGCCTTCTTTTAAACCTCATTCATCCCCTGTATATATTCCCACAATTCCCATGTTTTCCTGTGTAATTTGCTCCTACCCTTTTTTAAAGATGCCAATTCCAGTTGTTTTATTTCTGTTACTGTATTCAGTACTTCTAGTACAGTTGGTATAAATGATCATTTCCATTTTCTAGTAATTGCTTTTTTGGCAGCCACCATAATTTAAACTCAGCAAGGCCTTACTATGTCTAGGCAATTCTGATTCTGTATCATAGCTCTGAAAAATAATTTTCCTAGTTACACCAATTTGCTGACCCAGCATCTCCAAAAGAGCAGTCTGCAAGGAATCTTTAAAGTCTGCCAACCCATTACACTCTCAGAAAATATGTTGCCCTCTTTCTTCCCCATCACACCTCCAACATTTGCTGTCTACCTAAGGAAAACATTTTCTGGAGTCTGCTTGGGGTATAAAATATATATGTAAACATTTCCAAGCAAAAATCCTAAATCTTCTAGATTTTATTTCATACATTCCCCCATTGTTTTTTTGTGAATTGATTATCCAGTCTCTTTTCCCAATCCTTTCTAACATCCTCTGATTGATTCTTATAATTATTGTGTAATATTTTATATGCTATACTAATTACTAATTTTTTTAATGGCAGCTTCTGTTCTAGATTCTACTAAAAACTCTACCAGTGCTGGTCTTTTATTTAGGGCCCCTTCATTTCTTTCTTTTTGCTTATACTCTATCGATACTTAATAGGGAAGGCAATCTCTAACCTGCATTCCAAATAAATTCTTGGTGTTTTTCCCATTCCATTACCTCTCCCTCTCTAGTTATTTGCTCCCAATACCTTGGTTCCTTTGCCAGTTTTCTCCAATAATTTCTAGCCCTCATTTGCCTATTATCTGAATCCCTAATTGCAGTCATCCCTATCGGCAGACTTTCCTTTTCCATTTCTGTGTTGGGTTAGTTCTTGGAATGCTTCCTGCTACTTTAGGATTATAATATTCTGTATGATTATTGATCTGATATTGTCAATTTTTCATCTTCTCCTCACATGTGGGTCCAGATCAGAGTCCTTGGATCTGACTCAGTCATTAGCAAGCTCGTGACAACCAAAAAGCTCATGAGTACCTCCCACTTGCCCACAGTGCACCTGTCCCCATTACCTCAGATCTTGTTTGCTGCATTGCAAAGACATGGTCGGTCCAATAGCTCTTGGGTCAGGTTGTAATTTCTTTCTTCAGATTTCTTTACATTTCTTCATACTTTACTATATTTTGAAAATATAGTCCTCCTATCCATTTGTTATCTGTTGCTCTGCCCTGTTAGTTGATTTCTGTTATATTTATCTTGCCTTTACCGCCTCCCTTTCTTTCCCACCAGCAACCATTTCTTTCAGTGGTTACTTTCTTCGTTTGAGGTATTTCTTCCCTACTATCGTTAGTAGGTTTCCCTTCCCTCTTTTTTTTTTTAAAACCAGAAAAAAAAAACACTTCCTCTATCCTTTTATTTAGAGTGAGAGGTGTCTGTGTGTGTCTGTGTGTGTGTATTGTACCTCTTCGCCTCTATGATGACGGAGAAACTAGTGGGCTTCAAAAAGTGCATCAAGTGTGGGCATAATATCCCTTTCAGCAACTTACATTCTTTATGCGTGTACTGACTTGGGCTTTCACATTTACAGGAGGACTGTGCCATATGTCTCTCCTTCAATAACTGATCTTTAATAGACAGAAGGAATAAGCTCATTTTAACAGGGATGTTGCCTTCAGCCTTTGATGAAGCCATTTATGGAGCAATTTCTTACCCTAAAACTAAATCGTCTCTTTCAAGTCCTGCTTCATCCTTGTTCTCCAGATCTTCAGACAAGGCCAAGGAAAGACCATCATTGGTGCCAGCTGATATTTTGGAGCAGAAATCCAAGAAACCAAAACCTTCCTCCTCTGGGGGAGTCTCAGACCCGATTGGAGCCCTTTGCTCTGACCACTATTTCATTGGATCCGGATTTTTCGGCTTCAACCTCATTTGACAAGGATGGGTCAGATCCATCAGGGTTGGAGCCGACGTTTAGCCCTTTCAAGCGGATATTGAACTCATCAAGAACATGTACTTTCCATCCCAGTACCTTTGTGGGTATCATCCTCCTTTTCTGTTGAGGCCGAGGTCCTCTTCTGCTATGTCCTCCCATTCGACCAGGAGTATTACAGAAGAAGTGAAGTGGATGGGTGCAGGGTATCACTAGATCCCCTTCAACCTCAGTCCTTTCGGCTGCAGGTCTTCCCAAACCATCCACTCCCCCACTTCCTCCTCCGACTTCAGGGCAAGTTTCGGAGCCCATGGATCTGATATGCCTGTTGACATTGAGTTTGGATTCTAGGATGCAGTCTTCCTCTAATCAGACTTCAGCTCAGAGCTTATCAGCCTTTTCAGAGCCAGAGAGCTCCCGGAGCCAAAGTGAGGGCATGGGTGGGAGACCCCAGATTCTATCGAGCCTGTTCCCCAGAGACCAAATAAGATCATAACCGCTCTTCCGGATAAGGGTTTTTGGACTAAGGGGGTGCAGTAGATGCTATGGTTGTGGCGGCAGCGACTAAGAAAGAACTTTCTGATGAGAGGTCTACTATCCATCCTTCTAATAAAGATTCTAGGATGATGGATAGATGTGGGAAGCGCATCTTTTCCTCCGTTATCTTTGCCCTGCTTTCACTGAATTGTTTATCTCATTTCACCAGGTTAGAAAGGGATCTGATCAAGGAGCTCTCTGATACTCTTCAAGGAGCAGTAGCTGAGGGATCTGAAGGAAAGGTAGCTTCCCAGTCATCGACCCTTCACTCAGTTTCCAACTCTTCATGAGACTTGTTACACATGCTGCCAAAGGAATGAACAGAGTGGTGGGTTCTGACTTTTCTATGAGTAGGCATGCCTGGATGTGCCTTTGGGATTTGGCGAAGCCTTTTAAGTGTTTGTTTGTCAATGCTTTGTTTGACAGCACATCTCTTTTTGGGCCCAAAGTCAAGGATTCACTATCAAGGTGTGAAAAGGATGGTAAAATCCTTTCTGCCCAGCTCCTCAGAGACCTTATCCTAAAGGTCAGAGAGGTAGCAGGAAAATGTGATTCAAAAAGTCTCAAGGGTCTTACCTGGACGCACGTAGAGAGTTTTCCCCTAGAGGAGAGTGGGAAATAAGAATGGAAGATGTCACCCTCTGGCAGTGGGGGTCTGCAGAACCAAGGTTCCCAGGAATCATTCTTTGAGAAACCCTTTCAGTCCTCCTGAAAGGAGGCCCGATTGTTCACCTCTGGAGGCAATCAGGGGTCGCCTATCCCTGCACACTGGAGAGCCTGGCAGAACATTACTTCCGATGTCTGGGGGCAGAGGATAATATCCAGGGGTTACCAGATTATCTTCTTCGAACAACCTCTTCCCAACAAGAAAATCCCAGACATTCCACCCAGTCGAAGGGGTCCAGAAGATTCACAAGTTCTGAATTTGCTAGAAGAAAAGTTATCCAAGACATTCCCCCAGACCAGAGAAGATTCAGAACTTACTCAAGGTTCTTTTTACTGCCAAAGAAAACAGGGTACTGGAGACCAGTTCTGGATCTCGGCAAATTGAACAAATCAGGCCACTGCAGCAAGTTCCAAATAGTCATGGTACAGTCCATACTTACCTTCCTGGAAAAGGACGATTGAATGCGTTCTGTAGATCTTCAGGATGCATACTACCACATAAAAATGGACAGATACTCCAGAAGATACCTGTGCATCCAGCTGAGAGCCAGTCATTACCAGTTCAGAGCACTGCCCTTTTGGTCTCACTACTGCCCCCATAGTGTTCACCAAATGTATGGCATTGGTCGCAGCTCACCTGAGATGACAAGGATTCTGAGTGTTTCCATACTTAGACGGATGTCTCATTTCTGCCCCAACTAGGCATCTACTCTTGTACACAAGCGAGTATGTTGTTCAACTTTGCTGAGAACTAGGCATAACAGTAAATCACCAAAACTCTCATCTGGAACCCACTCAAACGATAGAGTTTATAGAGGCCCTCTTAGACATGAACCTGATTGCTAAACTTTCCTTTTCCAGACTACTGAGAATCAAAAGCCAGACTGCGAGGTTGATCAGAAAGAAAAGAGTACCTGTCCGTTATGTTCTTCAGGCCTTGGGTTCCATGTCTGCTGCATTTTAGTCCCACTGGCCAGGTTTCACATGCAAATTTTGTAATGTCTTCTAGCTTCGCAGTGGTCAGTAATGCATCAACCAATGTCCTGTCAGATTCTCATAACAGAAACATGCAAAAACGATCTCTTATGGTGGATTCATTCTCAGCATGTGACACAAGGTCAACCCATTGTTACCCATCTACCACAGGCTACAGTGAGCACTGATGCTTCCCAGATAGGGTTGGGGGGTATTATCTGGGGAACATTGTTCAAGGCACCTGGTCTGCAGACGAGGCCAAGCTCCACATAAATGTCTTAAGAGATAAGGACGTTGCTCTTAGCGTTGCAGGCATTTCAGTCTGCCCTTCCTTTAGGTATGGTAGTGACTCAATCCAACGGTATGTTGGTGGTATGGAACATAAACAAGTAAGGAGGAACCAGATCATACCCTGTCTGTCGGGAAGCACTCAGTGTGTGGCAACTGGCGATCTCATCCAACCACTTTCAGATAGCATTGCATATTCAGGGGAAATACAGTATCATAGTGGACAAACTGAGCAGAGCCATTCTCATGCCACATGAGTGGTTCCTCAATCAGAATGTGGTAGACCACATTTTCCCCACATGGGGCCAGCCTTGCTGCAGTATTTTCGCCTCTCCCCTCAACAACAAATGCAGCAACTACTTTGCCCTGATTTCCCCCACGTGGCAAACCCCGAGGGATGCGTTGATACACGAGTGCCCCCCCCGGAACTTCTGTATGCTTTTCCTCCAATTCCATTGATTCCCAAATTCCTTCAGAAGGCCAAAATGTTGAAGAGGACAGTTATCCTCAATGTCGCATTTTGGCCTCGACAGATCTGTTTCCCTTCCTGTAGCCTCATCTAGAGAAGGAACCCTGGATTCTGCATCCTTTTCCAGACCTGTTGTCACATCTGATAGAAACAACTCATCCCAGCCTTTACAATCTCAAGATGACAGATTGGTTCCTCCAGTTGCATAGATCACTAGATAACCTGTGCTTTCCTCCTCAGTACATCATATCTTGATATCATCCCATGAGCTGTCAACTCAGAAACTATATAGGAGTAAATGGAAGAGATTCATCTTTTTGGGATCAGCAACGCAACATTGATCCCATCACAGCCCCTATTAATTTCATATTGGACATCCTAGGCCATCTTTTCAATAATGGGGACCATTAAAGTACAGTAAGCAGCCATTTCAAATTTTCATAGTGGATTTGACAATTCCTCCTTGAACTACAAACTTTGCAAAGCATTCTTAAAAGGGACCTTATTGTTAAAACCTCCTTACAAGGGCCCTTCTCCCCCTTGTGATTTAAATATGGTTTTGTTTCTCATTAGTCCCTTCGAACCTGCAGCAACTTGTGATGTTAAGTATCTTTCATGGAAAACACTATTTTTGGTGGCTGTCACGGCAGCAAGACAGATTTCAGACCTTCAAGTCCTGTCTTCTGTACCTCCATATATAATTTTCCATAAGGACAGAGTCTCATTGTGTACCAGTCCTTCCTTCTTGCCCAAAGTTGTCTCTCAAGCAAATCTTAATCAGGCTATTCGGTTACCTGTTTTCTTTCCTAATTTTAGTAATAAAGGGGAATATATTCTGCATCTGTTGGATGTTCAAAGACATTTCTGTTTCTATTTGCATGGGACCAAAGAGTTTCGGAAGACGAAGCAGTTGTTTGTTGCATTTACAGGGCCCAGGAAATGCCTTCCAGTTACCAAAAATTACCTTATCCCAAATTACTTTCTAGTTAAATTTCCTTTATTTATTCTTCAAAGGGCACGAAACCTGACATTTTCATTCGGGCCCATTCAGCCAAAGCAATGGCCATTTCTGCAGTCTTTCAGTCCAGTGCTTCCTTGGATGATATTTGTGCAGCAGCCAGTTGGGCAAACCATCATACTTGTATTACTTATTACAAATTAGATTTGGTCTCCAGGGTAAGGGCTTTCATTGGCATGATGGTAATGAGAAATCTTCTCCCGGGAGTCCACCCTGGATAAAGGTAGCTGGGGACTGTGTCCCACATGTGAGAAGATGAAAAATTGACTATCAGATAGAGAAGTTATGTACTCACCATAACGTTCCATCTGTGTTGTCGATTTTTCATCTCCTCTCACTATCCCACCCTCCAGCCCCCAATCTTAGACTCCTGGTTGAATGGGAAGATGATGTCTAGGGTTAGATTGAATTTTATTAGACTCCAGAAATTGCTTCACTTAAGGCTCATTGTGTGTTGAATTCTAACCCTTTTCTTCTTACTACTATAGTTAAAGCAAACAAGATCTGAGGTAATGGGGAAGATGCATTGTGGGTAAGGGGGAGGTACCCAAGAGTGTTTAGGTTGCTATGAGTGTGCTAATCACAGAGTCAGATCCTAGGACTCTGATCCGGACCCACATGTGAGGAGAGATGAAAAGTCGACAGTACAGATAGAACGTTATGGTGAGTACATAACTTCTTTTTATCCTTCTTAAAGATCTGCATGCAAAATGCCAGTCTCTCCTTGTTTCTTGAGCTTTCCCCCCTGTTTCATCATCATCCCTTCCCACTTTGAATTATAACTTTCTGTTTGTGCTATGTCTAGGAGCCTTAACTGTATAGCTGTGAAATACCCCCTCAAATCGGGTAATCCCTGTCTGCCTTGTTCTGTTGGAAAAAAATCCTCTTAGCCCACTTGACCTTGCTGTCTTCATCTGCCAGATAAAAATCCTTCAGCTCGTTACTAATTGATATTCACACCTTCTGTGGTTGATAAAAATATGCCTAACCTGTGTATAAAACTAAAGGGATTAAAACATTTTAACTGATTGTGTCTTTCTGTCCATATCCATATAACAGAGCTTCCAGTTTCTCAGTTTTTATAATATCTTTTGTTTAGTCTCTGCCCACATATCTTTAGCTGCCCTACCAGAATAATTTTTAATCCATACTCCTAAATACTTCATTTTATCATGTCCCCATAAATATAGATATTGCCAAACCAATCTGTGTGTAGGTACACAATTTACTGCTATTGCCTTTGTTTTAGCTTCATAATTATGTATCCCAAAAAGATTTGAAACTGTCTCAGAATGTTCCACAACACTGTAATGTCCTTTTCTGGTTTTGTCAGGTATAAAATATCATAACAAAGGGGAAAAGGATACCCCTGCGTGGTTCCTCTCCTCAAGCCGAAATTATCAGAGAAGACCTCACTCACTTTAGTTTTCACCTCTGATCCCTCATACATTCTCCTAATCAACCTTATAAATTTATCAGGGAATGCAAATGCTTCCATTGCCCTGTTCATCAAGTCCTAGCTTACTCTGTCAAATGCTTTCTCTGAATCAAGACCCACTAGCAACAGTCATATTTTCTTACATTCTGCTTCCTTCTGGATCATCAGCGTTATTTTAATGTTGTCAGATGTTTGCCTCCCCTCCACAAAACCACATTGATCCATATTATGGCATCACTTTTGCCATTATTTTAGCGATTATAAACATAAACAGTTTGTAATCATGGTTTACTGTTGAAATGAGCCTGTATGATCTGATGGATGTTTACCCTCTTTAGGTATTACAGCTACCAGTGCTTTCTTCCAGTATGTTGGTACTTCTCCTCATCTTAAAAATGCTGTTAAACAAAACCTTCCAGATCTTTATCAGTTTTTTCCCCTTCTAGCTTCCAAACTTCCACAGGAATACCATCTATTCTTGGGAGCTTTCCTGTAGATTGGTTAAACATCATCATTTTATCTTATCTCCTCCTATTATAACTGTTAGTAATTGAGCCTCATTTACCTCTAACCTTGGCATATTTAATTCTTCCATAAATATTTCTGTTTGTACCTTTTCTTGTTTTCCATATTTCTCTGCTTTATATAGACTTTCATAGAATTTCCGAAATATTTCTAATATCTCTATAAGATCTCTTGTTAACTTCCTTGTTACAGGCTTCCCAAGCTTGGCGACAACCCTTTCTACTTTCTTTTGCTTGAGTCGTTGTGCTAAAAGTTTTTGTGGTCTAGAGTTATAATAAAAAAAAACAGTTGCCAGTCTTTCTAAACTCGTGCATATTATCGAGGTAATGCCTTATTTTCCGTTCAGCGTTCTGCAGTTGCTCAACATCTTGCTCTGCGAGATTCCCCTTGTTCTGAAATATTGTCTGTCCCTCTAAGTAATTCTTGTTACTTAACCATATTACACTTTCTGTTATTTCCACCATATTTTAAACTCCACTTTAATTTTATTCCACTCCCTAGCTATGCTTTCAGAAGAAATTTCTATCTTCTCTAATAGCTCTTGAATAATTTCCACTACCCATTCCATAAATTCCTCTCTTTTCAACAGATTGTTGGGAAAGCGCCTTTGTCTCATTTTTATTTCATTACCATTTTTTTTGGCTGTTACTGGCACATGATCTGAAATAGTTATGTGCTTATCAAGACCCTCAATTAAATGCACGTGTTCCTGTGAAATGTAAATTCTGTCTAGCCTAGCCCAGTTTTTGTGTATTGGGGAATATGTGAATTCACTCCAAACTCTTAGTACTGAATTAATATCTTCCATGCCAGATATTCTCATAAATTTCTTCAAAGATCTGCCCCTCCTTTGTTATACTTTCCCTTCTGCCCCCCCCCCCAACGCATCTCACTGCTGCAAATCAAGTTCCAGTCCCCATCCATAAGGAATATTCTTTGCTGAAAGCTGATTATTTTTCCCAAAATTTTAAGTTCCATTGTAGAAGTTTTAGGTGGAATAGAAATGCATGCCAATGTAATCCTCCTACCTTGCTAGTAGCCCATCAGTACTACAAATCTACCATTATTATCTTTATCCTCTTCTGTCACTATTGGAGCTCCTCTTGCAGTTAATATAAGCACTTCTCTTTTCCTTTGTCCCAGTTATTCCGCTGTAACCATCCTGAGAACCTTTCTTTATCAAATTCACATGTTCAGTTCTTTCCAGGTGTGTCTGGTATAGCATAGCTGTTTGCACTCTACATGTTTTAATATAGTTCACTACTTTTTCGTTTTTGTATTTACTTTTTAGACCATTGACATTTAAAGGCACTGCAGAAAGCATCATTGTATTAAAAGTTGGTATTCCCACATTTTTTATGTATAAAAGTTTTTTGTTAAATGTCTAGTTCCAGCTTTTGTGTTAACATGCATACACGGTTTGGTAAGTTGAACTTTTATACAGTTATTTGTCATATCCATTTGAGCCTATGCCACATACTACAAAACTTTGTTTTATTGAAAGCCCTCAAAAAACACCCCAATATCCCCCAAAACCTATTAATGTAATAACACACAAAACAAAGTACATCTTCAAATATTGAAGTTTCACTCTCCTAATAGGAGCGAATGTCCCAAACTGATAGCCGTACACAAACTTGAATTAACCTGAAAGAAAGGTTATCCATCTTAAGATGTATGTTGCAGCCTGTGCTTCTACTAAGTGCTGTCTGGTTTCATCTTAACTTTATAGCTCTCCCAGCCTTATTCTTTTTTTTTCTAGCCAATTTCCCTTTATCAGATTGTCTCCATGGAGACATGATGATGGAATTAAAAAAAAAAAAAATGACAAGACACTAACACAAACTAGTAAATAAAACAAATAAAGGACGAACTCAGAGGTAAATATTTACGATAAGTTGCTCAAAACAATCAAAAACACACCTGCTCAAAAAATTCACAATGCAAAGGCTGCTTTTAACCTTAAAATAGAACTGATGGATATATTTTCATTTAAACCAGGATATACTGTGGCGTTCTTTCGAAGCTGCCACTGTAATTCCTTAAAGGAGTACAACAGGTTTCTCTAATGTATTCCTCAACTTCACGGCCCTTTTCCTCCCTATTTATACTGTCCTCTGTAAAGCAACAACAATAAAGCATTTACAAGTTTTATAATTCCCCTTACTTCTGTAACAGAAGCCTACCTTCTCATACTGTGATGGTTTCACTTACAAAATGATTCTCTCACATTTGAATAAAGCTTGCTGAAGTCGCCCAATTACTGACATCATCGAGGCCTGGCAGTGCAGGTACTTTTTTTTTTTTTTTTTTTTTTTTAAAAATCAGTTCCCTCCCCGAAAGTGACATCACCACAGCAGTCATCTGATTCTAACTAAAATAATAAGACCCACCCATTCTGTGATGTCATGGCTCCCTTGTCCTTCCAAGACACTCTGTAATCACCAAACGTAAAAACTTTTTAATACGAAGCTTTCAGGTCTACACCCTTCATCAGCATACAACTTAATGTCTATTCATCACATTTAAATGGAGAAACATTACAGTCACATGAACAAACCAGCCATACAAAAGAAACTAATTAACATATCTCATTAAAATTCTTTTTTAAAAAACACATATATAAAAAATATAAAATACTATACATTTTCCCTCTGTTTTTTAACTAATATTGGCTTCAAACTTACTTTATTGTTCAAGCCAGGCATTTTATCCGCCTGCAACCGTATAATCCATTCATACTCTTTCAGTTGCAGTAAATTATCCACATCTCCCCCCCTCATACCCATATTCAAAACATAAATACATCTAAATTTAAAAGAATGTGAACTATAAGCCATTAAATGTCTATATAGCCCATTAGTTTCAACTTTTCTCTTAATTTCGGATTTATGTTCCATTATTCTATCTTTTAACCTTCTTGTGGTTTTACCTACATAGAATGCTTTGCATTCCATGCAGGTAGCTAAATATACTATCCTCGTGGTGGTACAATCCGCACTACATCTAATGGCAAAATTCTCATGGGTTACAGGATGTTGAAAATTATTTTCCCCTTCATATATATCAGCACAACATGTGCATTTAAAACACTTATGTGTTCCTATCTTATTACTTACAGGTTTCTTTCCATTACCAAAATCCTTATAACAAAGCATTTGTTTAAGGGTTTGTCCGTTTCTAAAGGCAAACTTAGGTGTCGGGCCTAATACATGTTGCAACTCTGGCATTGCCATTAATATTACCCAATTTTTATGTATGATACTACATACATCCTTAGTGTTACCATTAAATGTGGTGACAAATCTTAATGTATTATCAATATGAGGCCTATCTAATTTTAATACCTGTTCAACTTCCTGACATTGATCAGAGGTGAAGACTGGACAATAGACATTTTTCCGTTTTTGCAATATTTCATTATAAATCTTATCTACATCATTACTAAAATACCCATCTTTAATAAATTCATCCCTCATGGCCACCATTTGTTCAAAAAAACAAGCCTCTTCTGAGGTTAATCTACTCACTCTAATCATCTGTGATTTTAAAATACCTTTGTATACATGCACCGGGTGCATACTAGTTGTCTTTAAATATCTGGTTGCATGCACTGCCTTCCTATGTATCATAGTCTCCAGATTGTTCACTTTTCTATAAATGTCCACATCCAAGAATACCATACTCTTATTTGAGTAAGACATTTTAAATTCTAAGAAAGAAGTAGAACTATTAATGTATATTAAAAAATTATTAAGTTCTATTTCACTACCAGTCCATACAAAAAAACAATCATCAACAAATCTACTATAGCATTCTATATATTTACTATGAATCATTTCACTATTGAGTATGTATTGCTTTTCCCACATATATAGAACTAAATTGGCAAAAGTGTTGGCAACTGATGTGCCCATCGCCACACCTGTCAATTGTTGAAAAACATCCTTGCCAAATATGAAAATATTCTTCGTTAATACTATATGTAGTAAGGAGCATATATTTTCAATTTCTCTAGATTGAAAAACATTTTGCATTAATAAAAATCTCCTTATACTTTCTATACCATACTCAATAGGAATCACTGTAAATAGCGATACTATATCCAATGTAACAAAAATATACTTATTTACAGTATTATTTCTGTACCATACATTAAGTTTCTGTAAAAAGTGCATTGTATCCTTAATTATACTCTCACATTTTGGTAATAAAGTAAGTTTGAAGCCAATATTAGTTAAAAAACAGAGGGAAAATGTATAGTATTTTATATTTTTTATATATGTGTTTTTTAAAAAAGAATTTTAATGAGATATGTTAATTAGTTTCTTTTGTATGGCTGGTTTGTTCATGTGACTGTAATGTTTCTCCATTTAAATGTGATGAATAGACATTAAGTTGTATGCTGATGAAGGGTGTAGACCTGAAAGCTTCGTATTAAAAAGTTTTTACGTTTGGTGATTACAGAGTGTCTTGGATGTTTCTGGTTCTTCATTTGTGTCTTGCTGATTGATCCCTTGTCCTTCCCCCAGCCTGAGTGCTGTTCATTTTATTCAGTAGTAGTGTAGTAACACCGATGTTT
This sequence comes from Protopterus annectens, assembly GCF_019279795.1. Lineage (NCBI taxonomy): Eukaryota > Metazoa > Chordata > Ceratodontiformes > Protopteridae > Protopterus > Protopterus annectens. Next base: position 508,316,891 of record NC_056725.1, on the reverse strand, counting down.
GGAAACACACAAATTTGGTATGCATACTTGTACATTCTGCACGGCAAATGATGCTTAGGTGGTGTATCGCTTGCATACTTCTCTGTTGTATTTGCACCAGATACTGCTAGTGTGCAGTGCGGGAATAGAAAGATTAAAACATTACCCTGGTATCAGAGGTGGCAGTGCAACATATTCATAGTGGCTTAACATGAGAGTAGCTCTAAGCAAGCACCATGTGAAACCTGAACAAGCACCTAGAATTATTCAATGCAGCTTCCACACCTTAAGTCTGAAAATGAATTCACATACTCACATGAACAGGAGTAGCTGCATATTGATGGCTAAAGGTGTATGGGCATGTTGAGTGGTTACTACACTGCAAAAGTGGTATGTAATGGTGGAGATATTTGGAAGGCATGAGCAAACACACCAGTATATTAAAGCCATAGCACCAATTGAACTGGAGGCTGGCAAATAGATTTAGTAAAGGATTTTGTCCGTGCACAAATATTTCAACAGTAATTCTTTGCAGTGGCATCCATTATCTGATTAAAGGTAAGTTAACCCTGATGTCCTTTATTTAAAATAAAAATCAATAAAAAATGTATTTTGTTATAAGTGACTTCTGGACACAAGAAAAAGGAAGGGGAAAATATAGCAATGTGGTTTGTATGTACAAAGACAAATCCAGGGACACTGCAAAAGGTTTATTTTGCAAACCAACCAGTGGAGTAAAAACATATGAAGGCAAACACTGCATACCAACACACTGCACATGTAAATCTCAATTTTTAACAAGGTGGAAGCATGAAGTGATACCTTAACACTTAAATTAATAAAGATCTAAACTGGTTAATAGTTTAAATGTTTTATTCTTTAGCTCCTTGGTGCAAGACCTTACTGGATGTGATTGCAGTCAAGTAAGGCCATGGCTATAGTGCAGCAAAAAAATGTCCCCTCTAACAAAGGGAATGTTAGAGCAAAGATTAAATTACATGAGTCAAGCACCCTGCTGAGATCTGCCAATCAATGGAATTACCAGGTCAAATTACCCTCAGGACTTTGACAGCTAGAGAAGCTAAGTGTTATGGGGGAGGGGAGAAGTAAATGGACTGGAATTCTTTGTCTCACAAATTAGCGCCATTTAAACTAAATTAGAAAAAAAGGCAGCAGTATACAGCACTTTGAGTGTGTTCTGTGGCATTTGCACTGTTTCTGTTTTAAGTAGTCATCTAGCAGCAGGGAATGTTACTTACACTGTTCTATTTTACTCAGTTCTTTGTATGTATGCAACATCTATGAAATGACAGGAACTTTAGGCAAACGGAGGCCTGCATGATGTAACATTTTTGAGCCAAACAATGATTTCTGGGATACTGGATGGCAACCTGATTTATCCAAACCACGTCAATATGCCAGCCTCCAGGTGGTCAGAGTCTGGAATTACATATAAAAATATTTAAAATCCTGTAAATAATCCCAGAGTGCTGTTAAAGTGTAGGAAACATCATGATATGATGCTTTAAACATGTTTTTTGAGTCTGTGGGTGCGGTACTCCTTTAAACTCTAGGTAATCCTCCATAGGGCCCTGCCCCCCTCTGCCCTAGATCAAAATGGTCAATAATTGTAAATTTAAATGAGTGACTCAAATGTGTGCAGATAAGGCATTCTTAGGTTCTTTTCTCAATATATCATAACTGTGTTTCCAACACTGTTCTTAGTTTTCTCAACATAAAAACAGGTACAGTTTTGACATAACGCCAAATAGACCACTCCTTTTATGTTACAATTATACTTCTTATATAATCTTATGATGCCAAAGTTTCCTAGTTCAATTTTGTTTGTTTCCAGGATGAATTTGCACTGCAAACAATGTCCACATTTGCTCATTCTGCCCACCTGCTCTAGATGTTTAACTTTCTCCAACATATTTTAACATGTATCATTTTTGTGTACAATAATTGGATTAGCTCCAACTATATTGACATATTCAGTGTCTAGATCAAAAACACTCCAGCTTTCTGTATTACTTGTTTAATATCAACAACTGTTGCATGTTAATACTAAAGCTTTACACATCCTGCTGTTATCTAGATTAGTCCAATTGTTGGTAAGAATTTGGCTGCCATTAATACCCAGTAAAGGGGTATACTGACCACCTCTCCTTTTTTCCGTCACTTCCCTGAAAATATTATCAAGGAAAAATGACTGGATACCTTCTTCTTAACAGCATATTTTTCAAAATTTGACGTGTTTTAAATTCACCCATGTCCGTAACCATGCATGCATGTTGTACACATTGACCTTTTACTAGTGACTTCTTCTGGTGGATGGGATGCCAACTATTAAAATGTAATGACATATTATAATACGCAAGAGAAGATACCAAATTGGTACTAAGAATACATTTATTTGCTAGGAAAAAAATCTGTATAATATTCAACATTCTTTTTCATCTATTTGCTGTTTCCCAAAACTTGCCACCATATCAAGTTAAGGGCCTTAATCAAGTCATTCCCCCATGCAAGAATGAGAAAAGGCACACGCATTTCTCTATGTCTTGCTCTTGACGAGATGAAATCGAGAAGAAGAGAGAAAGAAAGAAGAAGAAAAACAGGAGCACCTTTTACAATAGTATCCCCATTACACTTAAAAAGAACTGAGAAATTTTAGTTTATAGCATTCAAAGAAAATCATACACTACAAAAATAGTACTATTAAGGGAAAAAAAAATTTACTTACAGTTAGCTTTTTCCCTCCTCTTACTCTACCTAAATTATTTTTCTGAACATTAATGACATGAAGTAGAACATGTACTTTAGAGTCCCCCACAAGTCCAGCATAGTCCAAAAAAGTCCAATATTTCCAGATTTTCCTGTATGTCATATTTCAAAAATATAATTTTTGCTTTGTAATCTTACATTTGTCAGTTTCCAAGTTACTGGTTTTATTCCTTATCTCCATTTCCGAAATCCCGTATCTGCTTCATTTCCAATGTACTGTTGATTCTTCTAGTCAACTCTCATGCTCCCTTCCTTCTCTGCAGCATTTTCTTTTGAAACATTGGAAAAGGTTTCAATGGCACAGTCTCTCTGTGGTCTTTATTACCAGAAGAACAAGAAGCAGAATTTCCTCCTGTTTCACAGCTCACTTTTTGTTGGACAGACTTTTGTATTTTCTCCTTAGCATGTACTTCATCAAAAATAATTTTGTCCCTCCAGGGAATAACATTTTTAACATAGCTGGATACAGCAGTTTGAATCTCACCCCTGGTTCTCGAGCTTAACTGAATAATGAAATAAATTTGCTACTCCTCTTCCTGGTGTACACAAACACTCTACTGTTTCCCACTTGTAGTACTTTGTCCTTCTGCCACAGTTTTGTCCAAATCATCTCCTTTGCTGGTAGGATTGCATCTTCACTATTAAAGATCTGGGCTGCTTTCTCATAGCCAGGTTTGGAGCATACACACAATTAACGACTGCTGCTGTGGAATACCAGTCCAGTTGCTTATTTGTGCTTTCATAAAACTAGTACAGTCTGTTTCTTATAGCTTATCTAGTACAGCTGAAAATCTCAGGATGTTCATCGTGTTACACTGCTGCAGTCATTACACTTGGGTTATCCTGCCGTCAGGCGGTCCCGCAGTCAGCCTGAGTTCCAAAGTCTTGGTCCGGCGTCGGTTGCTGTCGCATCTTCCCTGACGTCAGTGCGCCAGGGGTATATAAAATGCATCCAACGCCATTTTCTCCAGTCTTTCTTGCCGCGTGGTGCCCGAAGCAGAAGCCGTTCGCAAGTGCCGGTCAGCCGACTCCTGAGATTTTCGAAGTCGAATTTCAGATCCGAAGTTTTCAATACAGCCAAGTACCCCATTGGGGAAACTTTTTCTTGCCTCAGACCGATATCAGAAAAAGTTAATAATTGTATTTCTTGTGGGAAGCAAATACCTCATAAGGGCTTCCACTCTTACTGTATTCCATGCCTACGCTGATTACGACATCACTAGTTGTCGGTTTTGTGCTAGATTTAACAAACGCACTATAAAAAGATGTTTTGATTTTGCTTTGCACTACTTTGGTTGAAGGTTCAATTATATGATGCCGTCGGATCAGCCGACGACCTCAATACCGAAAAAATGCAAAGACAAATATAAAGACAGGCATCCAAGGTCCAAAACCGACGACGAAACCTCTTCTAGGCCAGTCGCCAGTTCGCCGGTTCTTAGTGAGGCACTTTCGCAGCCCCTGACACCTGCTACCTCAGAGCCACAGGCCGCTGCCGACTCCCACGTGGAGACATCTAGGCCTCTGGAAACTCAAGGTATTGGGCCTACGGAAACTAATCCCTCAGATGGGTCCGGAGCCGCTGAGCAGGCATCGGCTTCTGAGGGTGTTTTTAGACCTTCACAACTTACCATTAAAACAACAGCCAAGACAAAAGTACCATTAAAGATAAAGAAACAAGTACAGCATTCTCCTGGACAGTCCTCCATGCCTAAGAAACAGATGCTTAAAATGGCTGAAGACCTCATTACTCTAATCAGGGGTCCCATCCCCCTCCTGAGAAAAGGCCTAGGCAGGATACAGACTATGACTCCTCTGATCAGGTTTCCATTTCCTCTGATTCCCCTTCAGACCAGGGATACTCTCTACCCCCCTATGAGGACTCTGATGCTGAAGAATCCATTCCTTCAGCCTCTCCTCCTGAGGATTACTCTTTTGGGGAAACTTTACATACCATGAGGGAGCATTTCCATTGGGAAAGCCAGGATTACTCAGAATCCAAGAAAAGGCTCAGGGACTTCCTCTTATTGCTTCAACACAGGCCCCTGGCTATTCCACATGTGCTAGATGTTGTGGATGATGTGTTCTCTGAATCCATTTTCTTTCCTGACTCTTTGCCCCCTGCTCCAGCCAAGCCAGATGGATATTATAGAGTCCCTGACTCGCACAAGTTTCTTTACAAAAACCCTTCTGCTGATCCAGAAACTATTTCCCAGGGTCCAAAAGGGGTTAAGGCTTCCATTGCAAAAAATCCAGTACCCTCTGACAGAGATTCCAGAGCTTTGGATAGATGGGGGAAGAAAGTATACACTTCTGCAACTTTAGCAGTAAGAGCTTTAAATTGCCAGTTTCACATGCTTAAGTACCAACAATATTTAATGGCTCAGTTAAAACAGAAAATGCTTGCAAGTACAGAAGCCCCTGATTGTAAAGAAATGCAGGATTTATTGCATGCAGTTGAACAGGTGGGAAAACATACTCTGCAATGTGGTTTTGATTCTTTAGAGGCCTCTTGTAGAGCCGCAGTTACAGGTTCTGTGATTCTAAGACATGGTTGGTTAAAAGAACAAAGTTTACCTGATCATGTTAAGGCAAAATTATTGGATGCTCCTTTACAGCTTGATACCTTCTTTGGTGTTAAGGCAGAAGAGGTGTTAAAGAAAATGGAGGATAAAGCTAAATCTATGCAAACAGTCAAAGATTTCTTACAGGTACAGCCACCTCGGTTTAGCATAAATTGGCCAACAAAGAATTGGTCCTTTCCAATGTCAGACAAGCCACAGAGAGGCAGATATAGAGGCCCAAGAGGCATATCTCAACCCCAAGGCTCAAACAGACAATGACAGTGGGGCACCTCAACCCCAAAAGGTGGTGAGGACAATTCTCAACCATACAGGAAACAGTCACAATGATTTTCCCCTTCGTACGCCAAGCACGTCCTTTTGGAAGCCCCCTTAGAGGGAAAACTAGCACTTTTTCTTCAAAACTGGAAAACAATCACCCAAGATAAATGGGTCCTGAATATTGTGTCTCAAGGTTACAGATTCCACTTCCATGCTTTACCAAGGCTAAAAGGAATGCCAGACCTGCCACAAAATCAATGGGCAGAGGCACAAAAACAAATTTCAGCCCTCATGGACATGAGAGCTATTCAAAAAGTACCACAACAGGAACAAGGGCAAGGATTTTACTCAAGACTCTTCCTGGTCCCCATAAAGGACAAGGCCTGGAGGCCCATACTACACCTTTCAGTTCTGAATACTTACCTGGATATTCTGAAATTCAAAATGTTGACATTACAGCAACTTCTACCCATGCTGGGCAAGAAGGCTTGACTTGTCACGCTGGACCTCAAAGAGGCGTACCTGCATGCCCTTGTCAGACAAAATTGCAGAAGTTACCTCAGATTCAAAGCTGGTACAATGCACTACCAATTCTCTGCACTGCCCTTTGGCTTATCTACTGCACCCAGGGTCTTCACAAAGTGCCTGGCACCAGTAATTGCATTTTGCAGACAAAAAGGAATTCAAACATATCCATACCTGGATGACTGCCTCATTCAAGCAGAGACAAAGGACATTCTTCTACAGCATCTGGCGTTTGTAAAAAGGTTGCTAATTTCTCTATGGTACACAGTAATTGAAAAGAAGGCAAAACTAGTGCCCTCGCAACAGATTATATTCCTGGGTGCCAGCTTAAATACGACGGCCCAGATGGCTTACCTCACACCAGACAAACAAGTTCAACTAACTCAATATTTTCAATTGCTGGCAAAAAAGTCCCATCTCCCTGCAAGAAAAATTCTGCAGGCCCTGGGATTCATGGCATGCTGCATACTACTTATACCATATGCCAGACTGCATATGAGGAAATTACAATGGTACCTGAAAGGTGTTTGGACTCAACACTCTCACAGTTTAAAAGCAGTAATACCAATGATTCCCTGCCTACAACAGGAGTTTCGATGTTGGGCACAGGCATGTCACCTAAACAAGGGTCAGCCTTTTACCCAACCCACAGCCAATCAAACTCTAACAACAGATGCTTCAGATTACGTCTGGAGAGCACACATGGCAGGAAAATGCATTCAGGGCAAGTGGACCACAGACCAGATGCATCTTCACATCAATCAAAAAGAGATGTTGGCTGTTCAGAATGCCCTAACAGCTTTCAAGGACCTTCTACATCCAGGACATTTACTACTAAAGACAGACAACACCACAGTAATGTGGTACATAAACAAGCAAGGGGGCACTCATTCTTATCCCCTATGCAGGCAAGCCATGACCTTGTGGAACACAGCTCTAACGTATCAAGTTCACCTGCAAGCACAATTCCTGCCATGAAAGAAAAATACTATGGCAGACTATCTAAGCAGAAATATCATGGACCCTCACGAATGGAAATTGAATCCACAAATCTTCAGCATGGTAACACAAAAGTGGGGATGCCCAGACATGCATCTTTTTGCCTCCCCACTGAATTGCCAGCTACAAAAATTCTGCACAAGGACTTATCACAAACAAGCATGAAAAGTGGATGCTCTTCTGTTCAGCTGGAAAAACCTAAAAGTTTATGCCTTCCCGCCACTGCCTCTCCTTTCAAAGGTACTCCTAAAAGCCAGACAAGAAAAACCACAGATGATCCTGATTGTTCCAGACTGGCCACGCCAGCACTGGTACCCTATCTTAAGGAACTTGGCTCAAGGCCCACCATGGATTTTGCCTCAAATTCCACACCTTTTGACTCAACAAAACCATCAGATCCTGCATGGTCAGCTCAAAACCCTAAACCTGGCTGCATGGCAGATACATTAGCCAAACAGACAACATATCTCTCTAAAGCTGTTATGGATGTCATTTTGGAGGCCAGGAGGCCTATCACCAGGAAAGCTTACTCAGACAAATGGAAGAGATTCTGCACCTGGAACCAGGCTCAAAGACTTGACCCTCTTGTTCCAAACATTCCTCAGATTTTACAATACTTGACTGAGATGCTGGACAGAGGCCTATCCTTCTCATCAATTAAGATCCACGCCTCTGCCATTTCAGCACATTACAATACGGATCCTCCTTTATTCTCACATCCCTTGCTAAAGCAGTACCTCAGAGGGACTAAAAACAAAAGACCGCTCTGGAGAGCACCAACACCGACTTGGGACCTCAGTTTCGTTTTGGAAAAACTGACCCATCTTTTGAGCCAGCCAATACAGCCGATCTAAAATGTTTATCATGGAAAACAGCTCTGCTCCTGGCAGTAACTTCAGCACGAAGAGTCTCAGAGCTACAGGCATTAATGGCAGTGGAACCTTTTATAATTTTTCATCAGGACAGGGTATCTTTAAGGACAAACCCTACCTTTATGCCAAAGGTGGTATCTAGTGTGGTTCTTAACCAAATCATCCATTTGCCAACTTTTTATCCAAACCCCCAGAATAAAGGGGAGAAACATCTGCATTCTTTGGACATACACAGGCAGCTACACTTCTGCTTGGACAAAGCAAAGGCTTTCGGGAAAACTGAGCAACTGTTTGTAGCATATGCTGCAGGATCACAGGGCAAGGCCATCTCAAAGCAGACTATATCCAAATGGATAGGACACTGTATTCGGTACTGCTACACACAGCATAGAAAATCAGTCCCAAATAACATTAGGCCACATTCCACCAGGGCAACAGCCACTTCAACAGCCTTTCTCAGAGGGAATACCTACCAAGGAAATTTTGGAGGCTGCAACTTGGAGTTCAGTGCACACCTTTACCAAGCATTACCACCTGCCTCTTTACTCTAAATCCGCAGGATTTGCCACTGCAGTTCTGCAGGGCGTCATAGCCAATCCTAACTTTGTATAGACCAGCCACCCAACCTCAGCTTTGGGATTCTACCCAAGTGTAATGACTGCAGCAGTGTAACATGATGAACATAGTACAATTTTGTACCTACCATAAATGTAGATGTTCGAGTGTTCACACTGCTGCAGTCCAGGTTACTCTCCCCCCATCCCCTCCGAACTAGCTGGACTTATCTATACCTTTCTATCCTATAAAACCTTTGGGGTGTATTTGCTGGTAACTGAAGGTATTGTTTTTATTGTATATTTTTGGTTAGCAATATGTATTGCCTACCTACTTGGGGGCACCTGACATCTGGGGCAAGAAAAACTGAAGAAAATGGCGTCGGATGCATCTTGTATACCCCTGGCGCACTGATGTCAGGGAAGAAGCGACAGCAACTGACGCTGGACCAAGACTTTGGAACTCGGGCCGACTGCGGGACTGCCTGACGGCAGGCTAACCCAAGTGTAATGACTGCAGCAGTGTGAACACTCGAACATCTACATTTATGGTAGGTACAAAACTGTACTTTTTCTCTATGTCCTCTGTCCTTTAATTCTATTATTTTTTGAGACATCTCTTCTTGAACAGTCTCGTATTCAGCCAGCTTTTTCTTCATTTCAGCCTCTGATTGTTGCAGTTTTATCACCTCATCTGAATGTGTTTAAGCTGCTTCCATTTTTTCCAGTCTTTTGTTGTTTGAGTTAATATATTCAATCAGTGTTTCGTTTATGTTAACCATGTCTGTCCGAGGTTGTCTTATGCTTTTCTGTAGGTTGTACTGGAGCTTGTACTGCTTTTTGCTGAACAGCTGCAGTACTTTTCCCAGTCAGTGTTTTTCCTCACTTTTTGTAGCCAATTTTCCTTCAGGTCCTCTGTTTCTTTTTTCCTGGCATCCAGGCAGTGCACTTATTAGACAGTTTCTGAAATTTTCTGAGAAACACAGAAGTCCACTGGCATTCTCTGCTGAGTTTCTGTTTTCATACTGGGAGAGCTAGAATTAAGGTGTTACTGAATGTGCTGCCATCTTGGAAGTCCTCAAGTCTGAATGCCATTTTGAACATCTAAAATGTATTTAAAAATTTAAAACAATGAATAATGAGTGCATTTTGTCCTGTAGTTAATGCTGCTGCATCTTACTGGGGAAAAGAAGAATCCCCCTTGTAATGATATGGGTCAACAAAGGTGTGTTTTCAAGCAACTGCCTAGCACATATTTAAGCGCAACTTGCCTACTCTTTTTGTTTCTTTCAGGTTTCAGTCATTCACTGCATGGGTCCCAACCTGGGGAGTGCTGTTTTTTAGTGCATGTCCGGATCTGATGTGTAATGTCATGACATGTCCCTGCTGGACTGTAGCTAGAGCAGTTTCAGAATTGTACCAAGCTGGAAATATCAAAAAAGAAAATCCTGTCTTCTTTCCTACTACTGAAGACTCTTTTCCAGTTCATTTGGTATGGGGAGTTTACCTATGTTCGGTCCAGTCACCCTAAAGGATGTTGCACTTATTTTCTTTGTGAAGTGTGACTTGAAAGTGCTGAGAATAAGAAAAAAAAACATGATGTTATTTTGTCCCTATCTTGCCTTCCTTCTTGCTGGTTGGGTTTGGAGCCAATCTTTGCCTCTGACTCTGCCGCATTCTAAAGGTCGAGAGCTTCCACTGACTTGAGGCTAGACCCTATCCTAACATGCGTAGTGGGAGTTACCCAGATCTCTTTTGCCACTTGAAGCTTCAGTATTGATGACTACTGACTACTTTCTTGTAAAATACTCTTACTTGGTAGCATAGTTTTTTTTCTGTACGTCAGTAGAATCTGTTGTTTGTCTATCCCTCTATCTGTTGTGTGGTTAGTTGCTGTTTATTGCTAAGGCCGTTGTTTCTTTATCTTTCAGGCCTACCCTTTCTCTTCTATCTAATTTATGAATCCGTTTAAGTTAGAGGATTCATCCTACCCTTTCAGCCCATTTTAGTTAGAGGGCTTTGCCTTATTTCCCTTTTTCTACCTAAGGAGCTAGCCATTTATGTTAGAGGCATCTCCTTGGTTGGAGGAGTTGTCGTTTGACTTAGAGACTCTCCTCCTTCCGTTTCTTTCCCCTTTCCAAAAAACAAAGTGTCTCTTTCCACTCTATATCTATATTATAGTATCTTGTTGTTGATCGCTATTGTATTTTGTGGTAAACATGTCCAAGGAAGCTTCTAAAGAATTCCAGCCTTCTGGATTCAAGAAGTGCGATTCCTGCACCTAAAAGATGTTTCTAACCGATGGGCACACCAGCTGCATATACTGTTTAGGAGCTGTTCACCTGCAGGACTCTTCCATTTGTCTTGGTTTTAGCTCTAGAGTCCTGCAGAAGCGCAAGAACAAGCTAATCTTGAGAGGATTATAGAAAGGGTCTTTTGAGGCATCGAAGGAGGGGCATCAGGCAAGAAAATATGGCAAACCTTCCAAATTGGCATCTTTGTCAGCTCCGGCTTTGGAACCATCATAGGACAAAGGTAAATCGTCAAATTTGTCGGATCCAATAGCTATCGGGTCCAACAAGGCTTTATCTCCTTTGGTTCTATCAGTATCTATGGAACCGTCTAGGAGCCTAAAAGATCCAAGTCTCCCTGCTTGAAACTGGTGCGTTCTGTGCCACAGTCCCCACTTCACCAGTCTGTTGCAGGAAGTCACTGATCGTCCACCCATTCCTCTCCATCATCCATGAGCCTTTTGCATGACTGTGGAGAGGATGGTGAAGAAGCTACTCAGGACACCAGCCTTGGCAAAAATTTTATTGAGCCCAGCCTGTATGGAAGTGGAGCCGACTGTCCAACCTGCTTTATCATCGATTCCTCCTTCAACTCACCTGAATTCGGAGCCAGAGTGCATGGAGGTCATTGTGGTGGAACCGTTGGATCTGAAAATCCCTGGTCTCTCGGGTCCGACATCAGCTTCGATCCCGTCTATGCCACCTTCTCTCGAGGGATCTGGGGCCGACACTCTGCTCCGGAGGGGAGAGCGAGATCGGACCCTTGTCGTATCCTACTCTCCCACTCGGAGCTTCAGGGTAGGTGAGTTTGGCGCATACATCGAACTCTGGGCCATCACCCTCGGTTCGGAGGAGATCTCCTGGCTCTCTGGAGCCGGAGACTGTTGGTTCATAGGTAGGTACTAGGCTATCAGCCCAAGGGCCTGCATAAGCCTAGCCAACAAGGTTCCATAGCTTACGCCACCCAAGAAAGTTTATTTTCCTGTGTCACTGTCCAGCAGAGAGACGGAAGTGATCTCTGGGGTACATTTCCTATTTCCCATCCACTCATCCAGATTTTTCTTGAAAAGTGCTAATGAAGAACTTTGCTGGACATAGATGGGTAGCTTGTTCCAGAGAATAGGAAGCCTCTGGGACAGGAATCTATCCCTCCAGCGTGTCCTGTTTATTGTGGTGACAAGGTTTAGGTCCCTAGAGCGTGTAGCTTAGAGGGATTGGGATTTCTTTAGGTGTAGCATGTCCAACAGCTCTGGGTTTGACATAGCTTAATATGTTAGGCAGAGATCACCTCGGAGTAGGCGATATGCTATGGAGTAAAGCTGGAATTTTTTTGAGGTGGTCATTGTAGGGCATTTGTTTGAGGGCAATAATCCTCTTTGCGAGGTACTTCTGTGGCCTTTCTCGCTGCTGCAGATGTCTTGTGAGGTACATTCCAAAAGGGGCGTTGTACTCTATAATGGGTCTAAAGAGTGACGAGTAGAGGGGAACAATGACCTCTTTTTTCCTGGATGAGAACCCTTTTATGATGAGGTGTGCCACATAGAAGGACTTCCTGACTACTGTGGCGATGTGACTATCAAAGGAGAGACTACTGTCCACCTGGGTCCCAAGGTCTCTTATCATGCATTCGGTGTTAAGTAGATTGCTGCCTGTGTGGTAGTTCATAGGTACAGAGTTTTTACCAAAAGGGATGACACTGCACTTTTTGGCATTGAGCTTGAGGCCATGGCTCTGACACCAGACATCTGTCTCAGTGAGGCTCTTCTGTAGGATGTCCACATCATTTGGGGACTTGACTGCAAACTAGGAGCAGTAGTCATCTGCAAACTTAGTTAGCCAGATGCCTTCTATGTTAGCCTGTACTTCAGAGAAGTAGATAAACAGGAGAGGTCCCTGGACGGAACCCTGTGGTACTCCACTTGTCACTGCTTTGAAGTCAGATTTGGAGTATGCAACTTTTACAGTTGGGCCGGGATCGTGGTGCCGTCAAGGTGATGAGGAGTGTGCTGTCCTCTCAGACTGCTCCATCCCTCTGCTCCAGTTGCTCCTTCCCCTTCCAGGCCAGTGTCCACCTCCGAACCACCCCTCCCCCCCAGGTATAGGGAACTAATGCCCCAGGGCGCACCTTCGGGCAACCCCCCCCTCCAAAACCTCTCCAGAGCACCCCTCGGAGGAGGTCCCTCAGAAAAGGATGTGCAAGAGGAAGCATTTGGACTCCCTTGAGTCCCTGACATTGGACACGGACTTGGCAGACTCAGAAGGGTCCCCACGGTCCACCTCTGAGGATGTCTCTCTTTCAGACATCCTAGAAATCCTCAAGCAGAGGGGTGGCAGCAAATCCATTTCCCCTTCTGAATACGAGTCCATGTACCTGGGCGCATTTTGGATCTCAGCAGATTCAACAAGTCTGTCAAGAAGACAAAGTTCCAGATGGTTACACTGCAGTCCATACTCTCCTTTTTGGGAAGGGACAATTGGATGTGCTCCATCGATCTCCAGGATACATACTACCATATCAAGATGTACAGGTGATCAAAGTGATATCTGCTATTTCGGCTGGGAGCCAGTTACTACCAGTTCAGAGCTCTGCCCTTTGGTCTCACCACAGCTCCCAGGGTGTTCAACAAATGCATGGAAATAGTCATGGCTCATATGAGGTGGCTAGGATTCCAGGTGTTTCCATATTTAGACAACTGGCTCCTTACCTCCACCAACAAGCATCAACTAACCGAGGGAAGGGACACCACAGTTTGCCTCTGCTCTCAGCTAGGCATCACTATAAACTATGAAAAGTCTGCCTTGTTGCCCTGTCGATATGTTACATTTATAGGGGTAGATTTAGATACAAAAGACATGATAGCAAAATTGAATCAGGAGAGGGTGACTACAATTCAACATCAGGTTTCAAGCTTGAGAGAAAAAGATTCAGTCAAGATTTGTTCTTAAAGACCTGGGCTCATTGGTGGCAACAATAACACTAGTTCCCTTGGCGCTCTTCCACACGAGGATATTACAGTGGCTCCTATTTGCTCAGTGGTCTAAGCAAGATCTACCCATGTCACAAAATTCTTATCACAGAGACCTGCAAGAAGGGCCTAAAATGGTGGCTTCAGTCTACGCAGCTGACTATACAGACCATTCATCCTCCCCCAACCAGTAGCCACAGTGACCACGAACGCTTCCCAGATAGGGTGGGGGGGGCATTATCTTGGGCAGACTTTTCAAGGAACTTGTCAACAACACGAGTACCACTGGCACATCAATGTCCTAGAGATGAGAGCAGTGCTTCTGGCATTGCAAGCACTACCAGACTCTCTACCTACGGGGACAATCGCAGTTCAAACAATATGTCAGTAGTGTGTTACATCAACAAGCAAGGTAGAACCAGATCCTACCCCGTTTGCATCAAGAGACTCCAAGAGTATGGCAGTGGGCAATGTCTTCCCAATGCTTTCTGATTGCGACTCCCATTCCGGGGAAATCCAACGTGAAAGCAGACAGGCTAAACAGGGCTATCCTTATGCCTCACGAATGGTCCCCACCTCCATCAATACCAAATGCAGCAGGTATTTTGCCCTAGTCCCCTCACTGGGACAGTCACCCGGGGATGCACTTGTTCATGATTGTCCCCTGGGACTTTTTTATGCTTTTACCCCGTTCGCTCTAATTCCCAAGGTTCTTCAGAAAGCACGATCATTGAGTTGCAAATTAATACTCATTGCCCCTTACTGGCCTCGTCAAATATGATTCCCTTTTCTATGGCCCCATCTCCAGGAGGATCCTTGGATCCTGGACCCAGTTCCAGATCTTCTGGTGCATCATTCGGTTACACTCCATCCTTCCATACAGACCCTCAAGCTGACAGTTTGGTTCCTCCACTTCCCGTCTTAGCCAGGCTTCCTGACATCTCCCCAACAGTACAACATATTTTGATTTTCCTGTCACAAATCTTCAACGAGGAAACTCTATGCTAGCAAATGGAAACAGTTCTCTTGTTGGGCAGCCAAAAATATTATTGACCCTTTTACTGCACCTATTTCAAAGATCAAATTTCTCGTTGAAACCTTTAACCATGGAGAAGCAACAGCAACTGTCCAAGTTCAGCTGGCTGCTATTTCCAACTTTCATGTGGGTGAAATGGGTTCCAGCGTTATGTCCCACAGGTTATGTAAAGCTTTCCTAAAAAGTACTAGCCTCTTGAGACCCCCAATAAGAGAACCACCTTCCCCTTGGGATCTAAGTTTAATTCTAGCTGCCTTGATTCTTCTTCCTTTCGAACTGGCTAATACTTGATGTTCATCGTGTTTCACTGTTGCAGTCATGACTGTAGGGTTCTCCCCTGCCGGCAGGCAGCCCTCTGTCGGCCAGAATCCCAAAGTCTGGGTCCGGCGTCGGCTGTTCAACCATGCTCCCTGACGTCAGAGTGCCTGGAGTACAAAGCTGACAGCCGACGCCATTTTCTCCAGTCTTTCTTGCCGTGCGGTGATAGCAGTTCGCAAGTGCTGGTCGGCTGACTCCTGACGAATTTTTCTCATATACTTTGGTCTGAAGACTTTCTTCTCCACTCAAAGCTAAGTACCCCATTGGGGAAACTTTTTTCTTGCTCCACTCCGATGTCAGAAAAAGTTAATAATTGCATTTCATGTGGGAAGCAAATACCTCATAAGGATTTTCATTCTTACTGTATTCCTTGCTTAGGCCCTGACCACGACGTAGCTAGTTGTCGGTTTTGTGCTAGATTCAGTCAACGTACAATTAAGCGAAGGTACGATTTTGCTTTTCATTACTTCGGTAGGCGCTTTAACTACAAAATGTCGTCAGATACGGTCCCGGCTACGGAGTTCACAAAGCGTCGCAAGGATAAAGACAGGCCTCCGAGGTCCAAATCTGATGATAGCGCACAAGCGGAGCCAGCTTCAGGTTCGGCCGTCGTCAGTGAGGCGCTTTTACAGGCCCTGTCGTCGGCCATTTCAGAACCGACGGCCGAAACGGACTCTCATGAGGAGCCAACCAGGCCTTTAAATATTTCTGTTGCAGGACCTTCGGACAATGCTCCTTCGGATGGGTCCGGAGCCGCTGTGCAGGTACCGGCTTCCGAAGGGGTTTTCAGGCCTACTCAGCTACTAGTAAAGGCAAAGCCAAAGACAAAGGCAAAGACTCCTTCTAAATCAAAGACTTCAACACAGGCCTCTTCTGAACCGACTCCCAAGTCACAGAAACAGTTACTCAAGATGGCGGAGGATTTACTTACTATGATTAGGGGTTCACATCCCCCTCCAGACAAAAGGCCAAGGCAGGATGTTTATTATGATTCCTCTGATCAGGCTTCCGTTTCCTCAGTTTCTTCTTCTGATCAGGAATATTCTTTCCCTCTTTATGAGGATTCTGATGCTGAAGAATCCATTCCTTCAGCTTCTCCCCCTGAGGATTTCTCTTTTGGGGAAACTTTGCATGAAATGAGGGAACATTTCCACTGGGAAGGACAGGAGTATTCGGAATCCAAGAAAAGACTGAGGGATTTTCTTCTTCTTCCCCAATATAGACCCCTGGCTATTCCTCCTGTTTTGGATATTGTGGATGATGCCTTTTTGGAGGCTAACTTAACCCCTGACTCTTTTCCTCCTGCTCCTGTTAAGCCTGATAGATATTACAGGGTTCCTGATTCCCATCAGTTTTTATACAAGAACCTTCTGCTGATCCTGAAACCATTTCTCAGGGTCCTAAGGGAGTTAAGGCCACTTCTGCCAAAAATCCCATTCCTACTGAAAAGGATTCTCGATCCTTAGAAGGATGGGGCAAAAAGGTGTACACTTCTGCTACTTTGTCCATTAGGGCTTTAAACTGTCTTAAAACAAAAGCTTACTTCCATTTCTGCCTGTGCAGATGATAAGGAATTACATGACTTATTGCATGCCACTGAACAGGTTGGGAAGCATGGTTTACACTGTGGATTTGATGCCTTGGAGGCTTCTTGTAGGGCTGCGGCCTCTGGCAGAGTCATTAGAAGGCATGCATGGCTAAAGGAACAAAATTTACCTGAACAAGTAAAGGCTAAATTATTGGATGCTCCTGTTCAGCATAATGTTTTGTTTGGATCAAAAGCTGAAGAGGTGATTAAAAAGATGGAGGATAAGGCGAAATCCATGCAAACAGTTAAAGATTTCTTACAAGTACAGCCACCTAGATTTAGCAGGAATTGGCCTTCAAAGAATTGGTCTTTTCCCACTTCAGACAGGCTTCAGAGGGGTAGATATAGACGCTCCAGAGGGAGGCCTCAATCACAAGCTGCTTATAGACCAAGACAGTGGACTGCTTCCACCCGTAGGGGAGGAGAGGACAGGTCACAATCTCAAAGGAAACAAACTCAATGACTCTCTCTGTTGGGTTACAGGAACTTCTTGCCTGGAAGCCCCTCTCGGAGGAAAACTCTCTCTTTTTTATCAAAATTGGACTCAAATAACCAAAGACAAGTGGGTTTTGGATGTGGTTTTAAGAGGTTACAAATTCCATTTTCATACCTTGCCAAGGCCAAGCGGATGGCCAGACCTTCCAAAACATCAGTGGACGGAGGCCTTAAACCAGGTGGAAGCTCTTTTGCCTATGAATGCCATAGAACTGGTTCCTCTTTCAGAGATGGGAAAAGGTTTTTACTCAAGGCTCTTTCTAGTCCCAAGGAAGCAAAACTCATGGAGACCCATTCTGGATCTGTCGGTCTTGAACACCTTTCTAGAGATTCCAAAATTCAAGATGCTTACTCTACAGCAGCTACTTCCAATGCTGTCCAAAGATACATGGATGGTAACTTTGGATTTAAAGGAGGCATATTTACACATTCCCATCAGGCAGGATCGCAGTAAATACCTCAGGTTCAAGGCCGGATCGAGGCACTTTCAATTCTCTGCGCTGCCCTTTGGATTGTCTACTGCGCCCAAGGTCTTCACCAAATGCCTGGCTCCAGTAGTAGCTTACTGCAGACTCAAGGGAATTCAAATTTACCCTTATCTGGACGATTGTCTAATTCAGGCAGACAGCAAGGATGTCTTACTCCAGCATCTAGAATTTGTACAGAACCTCCTCAAGTTCCTGGGATTCTCTGTAAACATAAAAAAGTCAAGTTTGACACCATCACAACAGATAACTTTTCTGGGTGCACTTCTAAACACCACAACCCAGATGGCATTTCTGACATCTGAAAAACAATTACAGCTGGCTTCAACTTTCAGAACCTTGGCAACTCTAACTCAACTATCTGCAAGGAAATTCCTGCAGGCTTTGGGTTACATGGCCTCCTGCATCCTTCTCGTACCATATGCAAGACTACACATGAGGAAAATACAGTGGTACCTAAAACGTGTATGGTCTCAGCATTGCCACAGTTTAGACATACGGATCTCCGTCCTTCCTTGCCTTCAAAAGGAATTTCTTTGGTGGTCCAGGGCATGTGCTCTAAACAAAGGGAAACCCTTCCGTCTGCCTCCTGCCACTCAGATTCTAACCACGGACGCCTCGGATTATGCTTGGGGAGCCCATTTTCAGGGCAATTGTTTGCAGGGCCTTTGGACAAAGGATCAGAAGCACCTGCATATCAATTTAAAGGAAATGTTAGCCATTCAGAAAGCTCTGTTGGCCTTCAGGAATCTTTTACAACCAGGACAACTGCCAATATGGACAGACAACACCACAGTTATGTGGTACATAAACAAGCAAGGGGGGATCTCATTCCTACGCCCTTTGCAGACTAGCCATGGATCTATGGAACACCGCTCTAGCTTGCAATCTGGATCTTCAAGCTCAGTTTCTACCAGGGAAGACAGTCTGAGCAGAAACCTTTCGGATCCACACGAGTGGATGCTGGGCACCAAAATATTCAGGATGATAACAGCAGTCTGGGGATGTCCTCACATAGACCTCTTTGCATCCCATCTCAATCATCAACTACAGAATTTTTGCACCAGGACTTTCCACAGAGAAGCTTGGAAAGTG
The DNA here is from genome assembly GCF_019279795.1 of Protopterus annectens. Classification (NCBI taxonomy): domain Eukaryota; kingdom Metazoa; phylum Chordata; order Ceratodontiformes; family Protopteridae; genus Protopterus; species Protopterus annectens. Next base: position 508,298,058 of record NC_056725.1, on the reverse strand, counting down.
GACGCCCTGTCATTCAGTTGGAGGAACCTCTCGGGATATGCCTTTCCACCTCTTCCTCTTCTTCCACGGGTTTTATTGAAGATAAAACAGGACAAGTCCAAGATGATAATCTTGCTGGCTCCAAACTGGCCTTGGCAGTTTTGGTATCCAACTCTAAAAAAACCTATGCCTGGAGCCCCCTTGGGTTTTACCTCAGTCACCGAACCTTCTGTCCCAACATCAGGGTCAGGTTCTACACTCTCATGTCAGAACTCTCAGCCTGGCGGCCTGGTTAATCCAGGACCTTTGATTTCTTCTTTACTGCCCAAACAGGTTATGGATGTCATTTTAGAAGCCAGACGTCCTAGCACTAGAAAATCTTATGCAGGAAAATGGAAAAGATTTTGTTCCTGGATGCAGGCTCAGCATTCTGGTCCTCTTCTTCCTAACATTACTTTAATTTTACTTTACTTGACAGATCTCTTAAATAAGGGTCTCTCTTTCTCTTCCATTAAGATACATGCCTCTGCTATTTCTGCTCATTATAATACAGACCCTCCCATCTTTTCCCACCAGCTCATGAGACAGTTTCTTAGGGGAGCTAAGAACTTAAGACCTCCTAGATCTCCTCCCATTCCTGCTTGGGATCTCAACTATGTTTTGGAAAAACTAACCTTGCCTCCTTTTGAGCCTGCTGTCTCTTCTGACATCAAGTTTTTATCTTGGAAGACAGCTATCCTGTTAGCCCTAACCTCTGCCAGGAGAGTTTCAGAGTTACAAGCTCTTATGGCTGTGGAACCATATATTAGTTTTCATCAAGACAGGGTATCTTTGAGGACTAATCCTACCTTCATGCCTAAGGTGGTTTCCAAAGTGGCTTTAAATCAAACTATCCACTTGCCAACCTTTTTCCCCACTCCTCAAAATAAAGGGGAAAGGATCTTACATTCCTTGGATGTACACAGACAATTACGTTTTTACCTGAACAGAACCAAGGACATCAGAAAATCAGAACAATTGTTTGTTTCTTATGCTTCAAGTTCCCAAGGTAAAGCCATTTCAAAACAGACCATTTCTAAATGGATTAATGATGGAATCAGATTTTGTTATTCTCATCATGGAAAGCAAATCCCAGGGAGTATACAGACTCATTCCACCAGAGCTGCTGCCACTTCTGTGGCCTTCCTCAGGGGAGTCCCTACCAAGGACATTTTGGAAGCTGCAACTTGGAGTTCAGTGCATACTTTTTCTAAGCACTACAATCTACCTCTCTACTCTAAGTCTAGGGCAGGCTTTGCCTCTGCAGTCTTGCAGGGCCTTTTAGCCGCCCCTTCCTCTTTATGACCACCTCCCTTTCTTTCAGCTGTGGGATTCTACCCTATAGTCATGACTGCAACAGTGAAACACGATGAACCTAGTACAGTTGTGTACACCTACCATAAATGTAGATGTTCGAGTGTCTTCACTGTTGCAGTCTGGGTTTCCCTCCTGTCCCCTCTTATTTTTACTTTTGTGTATTTCCTTTTTACACCATTCTTCTGAGGTGTATTTGCAAAGGTTATGGGACCTTTTTCATTTTGGGACTCCTGACATCTGGGGCAAGAAAAACTGGAGAAAATGGCGTCGGCTGTCAGCTTTGTACTCCTGGCGCTCTGACGTCAGGGAGCATGGTTGAACAGCCGATGCCGGACCCAGACTTTGGGATTCTGGCGGACCGAGGGCTGCCTGCTGGCAGGGGAGAACCCTACAGTCATTACTGCAACAGTGAAGACACTCGAACATCTACATTTATGGTAGGTGTACACAACTGTACTTTCTCTGAAATTCTTTACTTCCGCTAGGAGGGTATCAGAATTACAAGCTCTATCCATTTGGTCCCCCTTACTTAATTTTTCACAGGGATAGGGTTTCTCTCAGAACCAACCCCTCCTTCCTAGCAAAAGTTTGCTCAGAGTTCAATCTGAATCAATCAGTAGAACTACCTGTATTCTTCCCTAATCATGGCAACAAGGCAGAATATAAACTCCAGCTGGGATGTTCATAGACAGTTATGTTTTTACTTGCACAGGACACAAGAATTCAGAAAATCTGACCATTTGTTTGTATCCTTTCAGTCTCAAAAGTAACTTTATAAAAATGGCTTTCAGACACCATCACTTATGTCTATATTGCACAAAATAAGCAGCTTCCAGGAAACATTCGAGGACATTCAACTAGGGCCTTGTCTTCCTCTACTGCCTGTCAGGCCAGACTGCCTTTAGACCCGATTTGTGCGGCAGCTACATGTGTTAATCCCCATACTTTCATCACTCATTACGAAGTAGTTATGGCCTCCCAGAACAGGGCATCCTTTGGTTCCACAGTCCTGAAGAGTCTATTCCATTGAGCCACCCAAGAAGAAGGTGCTGGGACGCGGCCCCAACTAGCAAGAAGGAAGGTGAGATAGGGACAACATAACATTAAGAAGTTATGTACTCACCATAATGTTCCATGTTTGTTGTCCTTGATCTCACTTACCTTCTTGCATCCCATCCTCCTTTTCCCCCTCCTGGAAGATAGAGAAGAATTATCCATCATTTGGCTACATAGGCTGTGATTCCCCTTCTTGCCTTATGAGTTGGATATATCTTGGTGGGATCTATATATATATATATATATATATATATATATATTTATATATATATATATATATCTATATATATATATATATATATCTTTATATATATATATATATCTATATATATATTTATTTATATATATGTATATAAAATATATATTTATATCTATATATCTATCTAATATATATATAATCACACACACACACACATATATATATATATATATATATATATATATATATATATATATATATAATGTGTGTATGTATGGGTCTACTTCGGAAGACCGGAAGACCACAACACCGAGTAGCAAAACGACACTACAGCACCGAAAGTACGTAATCTCGAACTTCCAAATAAACGAAACTTCACAATCATGAGAATTTAAATAGCAACTCATGTTTACATCAAAAAAAGACTAGCTATACCACTGAGTTCAGATATTAACATTTATTTGTACATTCGTAAAGCAGAGTTATATGTCTCCACTCAAAGAACTGTCAGAGCATTTTTAAGTGCACCCTTACTGCAGCAGACAAAACAAACCAGTACCGTAGCACTCACACTGTGTAAATAGTCCCATTGAAAAGTGAAGTGTCCGTTGGATTCCACATGTGAACAATTAATTTCCACCGCCAAAGTCCAATTACATCTTTAGTAGTTTGGCAACTGCCTTCACAAACTCAGGTGAATACTCCACCCTACTAGCTAAAACATTTTGTAACTGCTGATGTTGTATGACAAGCCTCCTTTTATTAGGTGAAGGAATGTACCCATTTGACAGCCTGACACGTAATTCATCCACCCGATCTTGTTCTTTTACTAGACCTTACAGTAATACAGACATGTTGGTACCCCTACTGCCTAAGAGGCATTTCGGCCTCCTATGCCAAGCCTCCACGGTATTTTGGGTACGTGGGAGACATGACTCATTCAAATCACTCACATTCCGAAACGGATCAGAAAGAGTAGGGGAACCTCTTAGTGGATGTTGTTCTTGTGGTGAATTTACGCTTCCTCCCATAAACATAACCGAGAAGTAACGAAGAACATCCCATCCCTCTACTGGAAAAGTAGCTGTCAGTAACTCAAATGTACTCTGCACTTCTGATTCTTGCAGAAATGTCAGGGTTGCAAGAGACTTAATGGCCAACTGAAATGACTGTGACTTGTTATAAAGTAATGCTAACCCCAGACTTTGCACCTTATGGCAGAAATTCTGTCTGAAGTGGAATGAACCACCCTTTGAACAGGCATTGGGTACATTCAGTCTGACACTTTTTAAGGCGGTAATTTCGAAGTCACATAACACGAACCACACGTTAGGTTCAAAGCCATGCTGTGATAGTAGGTAATATACACTGTGTAACAGATAGCTGCAGGATTTTAAAGATTATTTTGACAAGGAGTACAGTAGTGGAATGGCTTTACTCTGACTGCCATACTTGACAAAACCATGAATACTTTACAATTGCCTTATAGTGATACCGTTACTGAAGAATGTGCCTTCCATGAGCCAAATGGAAGCATGACTCAAGTCATACAAATTGTTAACTGTGGTAAATACAACTACAGTGGTGTCAGTGCTGGAATCTGTCATGACTTTACTAACAAATGATCCAGTTTTCAAGGGATACTTGGAGAAATCTATATTATGTATTGTGACATCCTCAGTCCCATGTTGTAGACTGGTCTTAGAACGTACACACCCTATCTGCTGTAGGAGTGCTTTTCTACGGGGTATATGATGTATGGTATCAAAGGAAGTGGAAGCTACCGCGTCTTCCACTATCAGGCGTGGCGTATCTCGACTGTAAGTAGCTCTTGTACTCAACTCATTGCACACTGCATACCTATCTACCTGTCTGGGTTACCCTGGGTGATTATGTGCAACAGTCTTCTCCAGCATACCTCCATTAGGCATTACAACTGTTATTGCTTGGCCTTTGCAGCCTTCAGATATTCTGTATTTACAACCCCAATAACATTTTGTGTTTTTGGTCCTCTCCAAATGGTACAGGTAGTTATCTACTACCAGCAACTGTTTTCTTCTTTTGAGAAGGCACCGTGGTGTAGATGCTGCCTAAGACTCATAGGGCTTCCATGTTTATCTAACTATGGTTTCTTTGGTAAGTAGCACAATGGCAGTTCTTTTCCCTCGGACGTTAAGTAGTACCATTGGGGATGGATATCCTTGATTAAGTGCAGTACTTTACTCTACATGGTTCGTGATTGTGAAGTTTCGTTTATGTGGAGTTTCGAGATTATGTACATTCTGTGTTTTGGTCTTGTTGTTTTGGTTTTCGGTGTTGTGGTCTTTCGGTCTTCCGAAGTAGACCCATATATATATATATATATATATATATATATATATATATATATATATATATATAAAACAGTATATAGCTATATCTATATATGTGTATATATATATATATATATATATATATATATGTATAGATTATAGATATATAGATATATATAGATATAAATATATAGATATATATAGATATAAATATATAGATATAAATATATAGATATATAGATATTTATATATAGATATATAGATATATAGATATATATATAGATATAGATATAGATATATAGATATATATATAGATATAGATAGATATATATATATATAGATATAGATGTATAGATGTATAGATATATGTATAGATTTATAGATAGATAGATATATAGATAGAAATATAGATAGATATATAGATATATATATCTATATATAGATATATATAGATATATATATAGATATAGATAGATATATATATATATATATATATATATATTTGCACATTATAGTCTAGTGTTACGGGTCATCACAAACGAGATCTGGGTAACTCGCTAGGCATGTTGGGATAGAGTCTAGCCTCGAGCCAGTGGAAGCTGTCGAGATTTAGAATGTGGCCGAGTCGGAGAAGAAAACCCAACCAGCAAAAAGGAAGGTGAGATCAAGGACAACAAACATGTAATGTTATGGTGAGTACATAACTTCTTTTTTTTTGCATTGGCTAGATCCCCCTTCACCAGCCCATTTGGAGAGCTTGGCCCCACCTATGCCCATAACAATTCCATGGTTAGACAGCAGTGGGGAAAGTGAAAAATCCCACTGCAGTGTATCGCGTCAAGGTTGTACGATAGAAGTCAGTGCAGTGTCAATTAACTGTAATGAAAAGAAGCAAATGTAAAACTGCTTGCAAGAACTACACTCATCTGAGTATAGGACAATTATTGGGAGAACATGTGTATTATATTTTGCATAAAATCATATGTCTGCAACTAGTGCTTTCAGTTTATGAACAATGTTTTGTTCCACTGTACAATTTAATTTTAAGTCCCTTAATGGACTTGTCCATTTTCTGCCTTCCCTGTGACAGTGTCTTTTGTTCATTCTGGAGTATTATAAAGATATGCATCCCTGGATCGAGTGAGGAACCTTATCAACCCATTCATTCATTCACCTGTAAGAAGACAGTCGGGTAGGGTTTAGTGAGCAGGCCAGATGCTAGTCTGACAAACATATGTGGCCCAGCCTACCTGATCCCTCCTCAATCTGTGGTTTTTGGCGGTGGTTTTTGGACTCTAGTAACTGCATGCTCCCACAGTCCTCTGTCCGAGACTAAGCAGTGCTGACACTGCTTAAGCAGCACAAGACTCCCTGACCTTTCTCACTGGGGATGATTATCCACTGGTAGTTGTTACTAATGTAACAGACTTTGCTACCATCCTCCTGATGGGTTGGGCAAGCTGTTCTTGACCACTCAATCCCATTTCCCATTTTCAGCCTCTGTAATGCTTGTATACTGTTTGTTGAAAATGGGTCACCTAAGTCATGGGTCCAAGCAGTACCATTGAAATGTGTGGGCATTTTTACTGATAACATCTGTGTCCTAATACTGCTTTTGAAAAGAAGAGGGAGACTGCTTTAAACATCTTTCAAGTTAACCTCAATTTAAACACTGTTTTGAGTAAATAATAAGCAAAAATGTTAGATTCATTAAACATTAATGCTCTTATGTTTTAATCTCCATCATACATAAAAAGTGCAAACAAATATTGCAATAAACTTTTTCTGTTCAAACATTAAAATAAGAAAATCAGAATGATACAGTTTTCTTAGCATAGTATTGCTCTCTGTGGCTGGCATTACTGGATAATAGCCATGTACTTATGGCATTGGACATCATCACACCCCTTGGTGTTCCATTATGTCACAGTAATATGTACGATCAGTCAATATAACTGGAACTTTCCTGTAATAATCTAGGTCTAGATTATGGTATGTGCAGGCAGTCTGTACTGCCAGCCTGCTAGCCTCTTGTGATTATCTATGTACAGGAATTATGGACATGTAGTGTATGCTCACTGATGCATGTCGTGTATGCTCACTGATGCATGCCGTGTATGCTCACTGATGCATGCCGTGTATGCTCACTGATGCATGCCGTGTATGCTCACTGATGCATGCCGTGTATGCTCACTGATGCATGTCGTGTATGCTCACTGATGCATGTCGTGTATGCTCACTGATGCATGTCGTGTATGCTCACTGATGCATGTCGTGTATGCTCACTGATACATGTATTTTTTTTTTTTTACCATCATGGATGCATTATTATATTGCTCTACACTATGCATACACTGGAGCCAAAGACTGGTAGTTAGGGTCTTTGTGATAGTCTGGGGTTAGGGGAGAGAGAGAGAGAGAGAGAGAGAGAGTGTGCTGTTTCAGTTTATATTTTGTGTAATAGTTGCTTATACACTCCCAGGGTGAAAGTTGTATGTCCTGTTAGTTAGTAGTTACATGTTTATTTATTGACATGTTACTTAAAAGCAAAATGTAAAACACAAAGCAGGTACAAGATGGTCCTACTCTGGCATGCGTCTTACGTGCATTAGTCTCTTATATTTTACCAAGTATGATTAAGGTTCATGTTTTGTATATTTTATGTATACTGTCTGAGCTGCTAATAGCCCTGGTTCACTTGGTATTGGAAATGTCTTTTTAGTCATATTGAGCACCTGTCTTGCATGCTTACTTGATTTATTAAGGCTAAGTAATTAAATTTAAGATTTTTTATAGGTTCATAGGTAGTTATTAGGTATGCAGTCCAAAAATACCACTGAGGAGCCTAGTCCAGTTTCCCAACTGCCCCAAAGCACTGTTTGGTTAAGTGACTTGCTCAAGGTCATACAGTAGGCAAATGAAAGCTGAGGCTAGTCAAACCCTGGAGCATGGCAAGCACCTATTTAGTTTCTCATAGCCTTAATTCTCTGCTCTGCCTTTTTCTTAGTCCATAAGTATAATTTGGATAGTTAAAATGATTTTAATAAGTTGTAGTTGATTACACAACAACTCGTATTTTAGATTTTTTGCTAGTAGCTGATAAACCTAAAGCGGTACTTTGGCTAAAAGATAGTGTGTATTAGCTGCATGTTAACACATCTTTAATGAAAACATATTTTCTTTAATAACATTTTTTCTAAAAGTTGTACTTTTCAGCGTGTATTAAACACAAATTGGCATTTTTTTAATGAAAAGTAAAAGATTACATTTTCCCTTCGCAGGGTTCAAATGCACAGCCTTACAAGGGCCTTGTGGGAAAAGCAGATTCTGAGTGCATTGACATGGCCTATCGTGTTGTGGCAGATCATATCCGTACACTCTCCATATGTATTGCAGATGGCGTTTACCCTGGAATATCTGGAGCAGAGTGAGCAGTGCTTTGTTTAACTTTTTTTTGCAATTTATTTTTTCATGCTTTGCTTAAACTGCCTTGGTAGTTGAGCAGTTCAGGAACTGTGATATGGATCTTACTAATGAAGAACAGCTATATGCAGATTTGGGGTTATTTTCTCATCATAAAGCTCACTTCCTTCCCTTTCATCTGATTGTTGCAGTGCTACCTGAAAGCATGGTTTAATTTATTTTTAATCAGGTCAATGAAACTAATCTGCTGTGAATTCTTCAGCGCTACGAACCAGAATAGTCTGCGTGTATGTGCCTGCTCACTTGTGTGTGTGTGTGTGTGTGTGTGTATCTAGGTGTGCAATACATACACACATGCATGCATTTGCCATCTTTAAATGTGATGGAAGAAGTAAAAACCTGACAAAGTCAGTCATATCTTTTGCCTCACCCATTTCATTGGCATTAGTGTGGCTGCACTTCTGTATTCTTACTTGTCATGCTAAGGAAAGCTTTGAAGAAATGAAAGTTGTGCTTAATGCAGCATTTAAGAAAATATATAAATGTATTGCAAACATTATTTTACTGGGTTAATATTATTTGAAGCAACCAGTGGATTTAATGAAATTGTTATAGTAGATAAACACTGAGGACAAATATTGTATTGAAGTGACAGGGACAGGAAGAAGCAATTGTATACTAGTATGTGTGTCTTGAATCCAGTTATTGTTCATGTCTGCAGTATTGTGCCTGAACCAGAAAAGTA